>NW_011499922.1:375432-376715 GCF_000495115.2 Populus euphratica
TGTTCTTCACTTCAAGTCCAAGTTAGATTAGTTTTCTTTATTCCAAAGAGTGAGAAATTGTTTGGTCCTTCTGTATTTCTATTTTCCATAACCAATCTTGTGTTTCCATTAAAATTCCCTGCTCACTTTTGAAGTCCTTCTGCAGTTCTCTTTCCCATAACCAATCTCGTGTCTCCTTTAAAATTTCCTGATCATATTTGAAGCCCTTCTTCACTTCTCTTTTCCATAAACAATCTACTCTTTTCCATTAACAATCTTGTGTTTCCGTTAAAATTTCCATTCTCATCTCCATAACCAATCTTGCGATTTCAGTTGTTACCAAGACCCAGATTTTCCAAAGCAAAACAGGCCATGGCTGATGCAATTGTTTCTGCTCTTGTGAGTCCAATCCTGGAGAACTTGAGCTTGCAGGCTCTCAAAGAGGCTGGGCTTGCTTGGGGCCTTGACACCGAGCTTGAGAATCTCGAAAGCACCTTCGCAATTGTTCAAGCTGTGCTCCAGGATGCAGAGGAGAAGCAATGGAAGAACAAGGCTTTAGAGATTTGGTTAAGACGCCTCAAGGATGCAGCTTATGATGTTGATGATGTGCTGGATGACTTTGCAATTGAAGCTCGAAGGCATCGGCTGCAAAAAGATCTAAAAAATCGACTACAATCCTTCTTTTCTCTTGATCATAATCCACTTATTTTTCGATTGAAAATGGCGCATAAGTTGAAAAATGTGAGAGAGAAACTGGATGTCATTGCCAATGAGAACAAAAAGTTCGAGCTAACAACACGAGTTGGGGACGTAGCAGTAGATACCTACGATGGGCGGCATACAAGCAACATCCTGAATGAATCAAGCTCAGTCGTGAATGAATCAGAAATTTACGGAAGAGGCAAGGAGAAAGAGGAACTAATCAACATCCTGCTCGCTGATGCAGACGATCTCCCTATTTATGCTATATGGGGAATGGGGGGGCTCGGGAAAACAACACTTTCACAAATGGTCTACAATGAAAAAAGGGTTAAACAACATTTCAGTTTGAGGATCTGGGTGTGCGTATCTACTGATTTCGATGTAAGAAGATTAACAAGAGCCATCATAGATTCCATTGATGGTGCTTCATGTGATATTCAAGAATTGGATCCCTTGCAACAACGCCTCCAACAAAAGTTAACTGGAAAAAAGTTTTTGCTTGTATTAGATGATGTGTGGGATGATTATGATGATAGGTGGAATAAATTGAAAGAGGTATTAAGGTCCGGAGCTAAAGGTAGTGCTGTGTTAGTAACTACGCG
>NW_011499922.1:376929-379964 GCF_000495115.2 Populus euphratica
TTGATTTTTTTTAAAAAAGGAACCCACCACACTATAATACAGGCATGGCTAGTCAAGTCCGCACCGTGTGGAGCCTAATATAATTCTTTAAAATTTATGACGTTTAGTGACCAACAAGGAAAAGACAGCGTTTTTAATATTTTGATAAAATATATTAAAAAATATTTAAATTTAATAATTTAAATGGTTAAATATTACCTTAAAATATTGTTTATTTTATTTATAGGGAAAACCTGTAATAAAGAGAATGGGTCAAGATTCTTGTCTGTGGATGGAGGTAAAAGTCACCTCCGAAAGGAGGTTCTGATGCAAGTGATGAGTTAAGACGTGTATTTACCAAACTCTAGCTCTTGTTGCAGTGCTTCCTTTTGTTTTGTTTTCTGTGAGTAAGATCAAAACTCTCATGTGGAAGGAGACAGTAGCTGCATGTTAAAGACAATACCGTGATTGAATCGTAGTTAAATCCCAAACAAAAATGACGAAAATGTTGGTTTGATCCATGATAACAGAGGGAAACAATGCTTTGAACTTGCTTTATGTTCCAACTATTTTACGATTTGCTTTTCATAAAAAGGTAAAATGCTCTGAATTATCCTCATTTGATTCTCTCTTGCTTTTGTTTTCTTACAGGGTGAAATTCCGGGGTGCTGCCTTTTGCTTTGAGAAGTCATTGTTTAAAGGAAAAGATCACAAGATAAGAATCTTTTGCCTTGTGAAACTCCAAATGCTGTACAGCTAGGATTTTGAAGAGATTGGGCAAGGAACAAATTCTTGCCTTCTCTGTTCAAACTCATATTATGTTCTTGTCTTCTTTTTAGTGTTCTTCACTTCAAGTCCAAGTTAGATTAATTTTCTTTATGCTAAAGAGTGAGAAATTGTTTGGTCCTTCTGTATTTCTATTTTCCATAACCAATCTTGTGTTTCCATTAAAATTCCCTGCTCACTTTTGAAGTCCTTCTGCAATTCTCTTTTCCATAACCAATCTCGTGTTTCCTTTAAAATTTCCTGATCATATTTAAAGCCCTTCTGCACTTCTCTTTTCCATTACCAATCTTGTGTTTCCGTTAAAATTTCCATTCTTATCTCCATAACCAATCTTGCGATTTCCGTTGTCACCAACACCCAGATTTTCCAAAGCATCACAGGCCATGGCTGATGCAATTGTTTCTGCTCTTGTGAGTCCAATCCTGGAGAACTTGAGGCTCTCAAAGAGGCTGGGCTTGCTTGTGGCCTTGACACCGAGCTTAAGAATCTCGAAAGCACCTTCGCAATGGTTCAAGCTGTGCTCCAGGATGCAGAGGAGAAGCAATGGAAGAACAAGGCTTTAGAGATTTGGTTAAGACGCCTCAAGGATGCAGCTTATGATGTTGATGATGTGCTGGATGACTTTGCAATTGCAGCTCAAAGGCATCGGCTGCAAAATGATCTAAAAAATCGACTACGATCCTTCTTTTCTCTTGATCATAATCCACTTGTTTTTCGATTGAAAATGGCGCATAAGTTGAAAAATGTGAGAGAGAAACTGGATGCCATTGCCAATGAGAGCAAGAATTTCGATTTAACACCACGAGTTGGGGACGTAGCAGCAGATATCTACGATGGGCGGCATACAAGTTCAGTCGTGAATGAATCAGAAATTTGCGGAAGAGGCAAGGAGAAAGAGGAACTAATCAACATCCTGCTCGCTGGTGCAGACGATCTCCCTATTTATGCTATATGGGGAATGGGGGGGCTCGGGAAAACAACACTTGCTCAAATGGCCTACAATGAAGAAAGGGTTAAGCAACAATTCGGTTTGAGGATCTGGGTGTGTGTATCTACTGATTTCGATGTAAGAAGAATAACAAAAGCCATCATAGAGTCCATTGATGGTGCCTCATGTGATCTTCAAAAATTGGATGACTTGCAACAACGCCTTCAACAAAAGTTAACTGGAAAGAAGTTTTTGCTTGTGCTGGATGATGTGTGGGAAGATTATACTGATAGGTGGAGTAAATTAAAGGAGGTATTAAGGTGTGGAGCTAAAGGTAGTGCTGTGTTAGTAACTACGCGTATTGAGATGGTTGCTCGTAGATTGGCAACAGCTTTTGTCAAGCACATGGGGACATTGTCTGAAGAAGATTCTTGGCATTTGTTTCAACGGCTTGCATTTGGGATGAGGACAGAGGAGCGGGCGCCATTGGAAGCCATTGGAGTAACAATAGTGAAGAAGTGTGATGGTGTTCCTTTAGCTATAAAGGCACTAGGGAACCTAATGCGGCTAAAAGAAAGTGAAGATGAATGGATAAAAGTAAAACAAAGTGAGATTTGGGATCTAAGAGAAGAAGCAAGCGAGATTTTACCTGCTTTGAGGTTTAGTTATACTCATCTATCACGTGATGAGGAGGGAGGAGTTGATTGCTTTATGGATGGCAAATGGCTTTATTTCTTGCAGAAATGAAATGGATTTGCACGTTATGGGTCTTGGGATTTTCAATGAACTAGTGGGAAGATCATTTCTGCAAGAGGTCCATGATGATGGATTTGGCAACGTAACATGCAAAATGCATGATCTTATGCATGATCTCGCACAATCCATTGCAGTGCAACATAACATGTAAAATGCATGATCTTGCACAGTCCGTTGCAGCACAAGAATGCTATACGACAGAAGGCGATGGGGAGTTGGAAATTCCTAAAACTGCCCGTCATGTAGCTTTTTATAACAAATCAGTAGCTTCGTCTTCTGAAGTTCTCAAGGTCCTATCACTTCGCTCACTTCTTTTGATGAATGCAGGTCTTTTGAATGGACGGAGAAAGATTCGTGGTCGAAAACATCGAGCATTGAGTTTAAGAAATGTCTGGGCCAAGAAAATGCCGAAGTCTATTTGTGATTTGAAACATCTAAGGTATCTAGATGTTTCAGGCTCCCGGTTCATAACACTGTCTGAATGTATAACCTCTCTCCAAAACCTCCAAACACTAGATCTGAGAGGTTGCAGAGAACTCATTCAATTACCAAAAGGTATGAAGCACATGAAAAGTCTTGTTTATCT
>NW_011499922.1:380072-452331 GCF_000495115.2 Populus euphratica
ATTCAATGGAGGGATTAGAGCAATGGGCTGCGTGTCGTTTTCCTCGCCTTCAAGAATTGAAGATAGCCGATTGCCCTGTGTTAGAACGAAATACCAATTATACCCTCCGTCAAAAAATTAGACACCCGGGGATCGTCGCTGATGTCAGTTAGGAATCTCACTTCTATCACTTCTCTTTGGATTAGCCGTATTCCAAATGTGAGGGAGCTTCCCGATGGGTTTTTGCAAAATCATACCCAATTCCTTGAAAGCTTAGACATATGGGAGATGCCAGATTTGAGCTGAAGTCATTGCCAGAGAGTATCCAACATCTCACTTCTCTCCAATCTCTAACCATCTTGCGCTGTCCAAATTTGAAGAAAAGGTGTGAGAAAGATTTAGGAGAGGACTGGCCTAAGATAGCTCACATTCCTAAGATTATAATCGATTAAGGTTGGTATGCAAATTAAATTTGTAATGAGAATAAAATATATATATTTTCGTAGTTTTAATTTGTTGTAATTGTTTAAATAATTTTCTCAAATTCATATAAATGTGTAAAAATGATTGGTTCATTATTTGTTTTAATTGAGACTTGTTTTACTAGTACTGTAATAAGTTTTTTTTGGTTACTCCAAAACAAAAACTTGTATAAGAAAATCAACTGTTGAGGTTTCTCAACTAAAATATCAATCTCATAAACATCCTTTTAGCCTTTATGAAGACGTAATTAAATGAAACTAATAATATTTTGCCATTCATGATCGCGGTGGAAAAATAAGGGTTTATCAGCAAACCAAAAAAAAAAATCAACAGATTTCAAATTCAAAATAATATTAGAATCCAATTACCAAAATCCCTTAACTTAAATAAAGGGCACATCACATTAAATCAATAATTAAAAAATAATAATTATTTAAATGATGTTCAAATGATAAGAACTTGGAACTAAGGGATTTATTCTTTTTGTAATATCAGATTCAAGTTCTTGGTTACTTATATAATAGCCACTGGAGATTTACATGGTCGTTAACTTCAGGATCTATAGGATTAGTCGTGATGCATATAAACTGGCTCGGACACTCATATTAATATATAAACAAAATTGAAAAAAAACATAAAATCAATCAACAAAAAAACAATAATTAAAACTTAATACATAAAAAAATTCAGATCTTATATTTGATTCATTTATATTTTTTATTTTTAAAAAAATATTATTGATATTGGTATATAAAAACAATTTAAAAATATTAAAAAAAATTGAAGTAAAAAAATTATTTTTAAAATACTAAAATAAATAGGATGTTAGTCTTCTTGCATTAACTTCTGGTTCTGTTCTTCTATTTTTCTTTGTTCAACATCTATGAAATTATAAATTATATTACGTTCAAGTTTCCCTGGTCAGATTATGTTCCTTAAACAATGTTTAAAAGTTCATTAATGGTAATGTTGCTAATGGAAGTACAGGTGAGGTGGTATATTTTCATAAAAGTACCCATTTTATTGATAGTTTGAAACTAAATCCATTTCATCATCTTTTGCAATGTCTTGCAAAAGGAAATTTATCGTATTTCCATGGAAATATATTTTGATCTTTCCCACAATGAAAACTCCGTGTTTCTATAAAAAAAAATATTGTTATTTAAAAATTTAAATTGTTATATGAAATTATACAATGTAATTTATATTATTTTTTAAAATATATTTTTTATGATTAATTAATTTTAGTTATAAAAAAATAAAAATAATAAAATTTGATCTTTAACATTAAACCTTTAACTCAATAATAAATAATTATCTAAACAAAAAAATTTATACCATTAAATAATATTTTAAAATATTATTTATATTATTTTTTAAAACTTTTCAGCCACACGATCGAAAGCTCGCAATAGGAAATGATTCTAGTGGGCCACACACTACCCATCCATGTTCTAAAGGTTCTAGACGCAAGTTTCATGTCTTGCAAGTTTCATTTTGAATTTCTTTTTAGAAAAGCTTTATTTTATTTTGTTTTTATTTTTTAAGAAAATATTATAATGTAAAACTTAATGGAACTTCTATTGGATAAAAAATAATAGGAAAAAACTTCATCCTTAATATAATTTTTATTTAATAAAATATTGTTGTTTTGGGCAAGATTTTTGTAAAAAAAGAGAGTATATTTTGGATAGCAAATCAATTAAAGAATGCTGAATGATCTAATTGAAAAAGATATTTAGTTTCAGGTTTCGGGTGTGGTTAAAATTATGGTGTATAGTACTTTTTAAAGTATTTTTATTTGAAAATATATTAAAATAATATTTTTTATATTAATAGATAAAATTAATAAAAAAATACTAAAAAAATATTAAATTGAAGCTTTTAAAATAAATTTAAATTTTTTTAAAAGGTTCTGTTCATCAATTGATAGGTGGTGAACTAATTAAAGCTAAGGAAATTCAAGTTCCGAATCCCTTTAATCTTAAAATAAAATATATTCTGGCTATAATAAAATAAAATAAAATTCCTAGTCAATTCTACCATAGAAGTAGGCCTTCCATGGAGCAGGACCACAGGCTTTGATGGTGGCTCCGTTTTCTACTTTTTAAAATTGCACAGCCCGGCCCAGCTATAACCAACTACGGCCCCTACAGTCTCAGTTCCCGCCGTCCAGTTCTCCACACCAAATCTGTCCAAGGTCACTCGCTGTTCACATGCATGGAAACCTTGATTTTATACTAACTAAAACTCGTTTCCATGGAATCCTCAATCTCTCATGCACATTCATATGCATGGATGGAATTAGGGTTTAGGCCACTGTAATAGTGTAGTTTTCAGGCTGAAATGTAAAAAAGGTTCGATGTGATTTCTCTTTCATGTATTAGAAACTCATTTGACTTATTCAAGAAATTGGATTTGAGGTGGGTTTTATACAATTTTCCGAGATTAACTTCTTATTTTTTGTGTTTCTGGTTTGTAAATTGTGGTTGTTGATGGAAGTAATTGGTAATGTAGTTTATGTATTTGCAGAAAGTCTCCATTCAACACGTTTATTGATTGTTTCCAACTTGAGCAAATCATATCCATTGCTGAATGTTTGATGGCTAAACACTAGTCTTGTTTAATAAGTTCTTCAAGGATTTTAAATAATCTCTCACTATCTGCCTGTCTCTCAACTGTGTTTGAGCCTTCCAATAGAACAGTCTGCATTCATTTACTTGAGATATGTATAGGCATGGAAGCCCCATTCAGTTGACAGATAATTGCCACTATAAAGACCATTACTCTATTGAAACCCATTTCGTTACCACAACGTGTCACCCGTTCCATCTTAGTTCACTGTTATTTTATTCTAAAAAAATGATAGATATGCGTCTTTAATACAAGATTGTATTTATATACTAAATTACAATGATCCGTCCGTGCTCGATACGATATTTCTGGTATCAATAACAAATAAGATATTGAGGATTCTAGGCGAATTGAATTATTATTCCAATAGATCCTAGAAAGTTTCAGGATGTAATAGTTGATTTGGTGGCTAATAACTGATAGGGCATAATCACCGATTTAGTTTTGGAAGTAGTGTTGATTTTTCAGTCATCTTCCTCGTCTTTTCTCTAGCTAACTTCTGTCCTCTTTTGCAGGGACATTGGTAGTCAATATCAACTTCATGTTGATAGCCCTGCTGCCATCCGGCAAATACCTGCCCCGCCGCAATCAACTATATGGGCTAGGCACAAAGACTCTCCTGATGAAGAAGACTCGCCAAGCACTGTTGTGCAGACTACTCCTCGCACTATAGGCAGCTGCTCACAGAGGGCTGGCAAGACTGCAGCCCTGACCAAGATGACTGCCAATTTTGATTAGATCTTTTGCGATCTATGGTTATGAAAGCGAAGGGTACGTTGCCTCTTGGTTGCAAAATTTCCTCTTCAAAATCTCAGGTAATTGATGCTGTCATTCAAGGAATTTTCTATATTTTTGCCTTTCTTGTTGACCTCCTTGGCGACGTTTTTTTAATCATTATCATAAAGGAAGATACATCTTCAAATTACCTTCTTCGTGAATTGTATATGTTCAGTTTCATTTATGATGGACAATTATGTGCTTTAATGTCTGGTTATTGCTAGGGTTGACCATGCATTTAATATTTCTCATTGAGCTTCTCTTTTTGTTGGTTTTGCAGAATAAAACTCAGGACAGTAAATCTTCAGAGAAGACTTGCAGAACGTTCGACTGTTGTTTTAAAAGAATTTTAAAAGTTGGTGAGAGATGAGTGGCTTTATAAGTGCTGCAATGATGTTTCAAAAGAATTTGTTAAAGGCATTCATTCTAGTAATGCATTCTATGTGACCAGGCATCTGGTAATGCTGGAGGATCTCTGCAGCTGTGGCGTCTAATATGCGTAAGCGTGCAGTTCAAGCTTGAAGATTTATACATGTTGCAGATTATGCAGCCCCCCTGTATGCTAAGCAGACTGAAAATGAGGGTGAAAATGGTAGCACCAGTCAACTGAAACTGTAGATGGCTCTTTGCAGCCTTCATTTGAATGTTCAGATGAGGGACTTGGATTTACATGGTTTCTTGGGTACCTGTTTCTTGTCAGACATCTTATACTTCGTTATGAAAAAAGGAAAACTGCTCTATTTAGATACCAGAACAAGGAGAAACTTAGCTCCGCTGATGACCATAGAGAACTCAAGAACCCTTAGGAAGCATAAAGCAAAAGCATTTTTCAAATGAAAGGAGAACTAAACAAAGATAGGACTCCCCCTTGAGCCGTACACCAAGGTAGTATTATGCTTCCTGGAAAAGCCCGTCTGCAGCTCCAATCAGAGTACTATAACCTCATAACCATTTTCTTAAAAATGCTCACCTTCTCCATACGAGGAAATACTAGCTCATGGCACAACAAATCGTATCTTCTTGGTACCTTCTTAAATAAAAAATTTGTCCTGCCTGGAAATGAAAATAGAAAATGAGTGTTTTATATTTTGCTTATTATATTAGCATTCTTGGTTACGTGTTTCTTGATTCCAGGTTCAGTGGTTTGCTTAGGTGATCTGCTCACTACTGTTGACATTCTTTTTTTATTGAATATTTCTTTTCAAACCTTTTCTTGTACAACAAACTTCTTATTTGGTACTTTACTTTGTTCTTCTTGCAGGCTGCAAGCTTCACAATGAAGAAGACACCAGCTGAGAGGTCATATGTCTCAGCACTTTGCAGAATACTTGTCATACTCCATTTTCGGGTGTCAGAGTAAGGTGTGACAAAATTAATGAGAAAACTCTTGAATCAGGCGGCCGAAACTGTATCACTAGAGAAAGACCTTAGTAAAGGAGTTGAAACAGATGGCTGAACGATTCAAGTCAGTGGACAAGCAACCAGAAGAGGAGCTATTGGATGATCAATCAAGATTTATTTTAGGTAAATTTCTTTTTTTCCTAGGAAATTCCTGAAAGATGTGCGTCTTTAATGGCAGTTCGCTAGACATGTTAATCACAAATCACAAAAAAAAAAAATGTAAATCAAAGAAATGCTGAGAAGCTGAAATAAAGACTGTATTTATTTACAAAATTACAATGATCTGTCTGTGCTCGTTACAATATTTCTGGTATCAATAACAAATCAGATATTGAGGATTCTAGGCAAATTGAAAAATTATTTCATTAGACACTAGAAAGTTTTCAGGATGTAGATTGATTTAGTGGCTAATACTTGATGGGGCATAATCACCAATTTAGTTTTAGAAGTAGCATTGATTTTTCAGTCTTCTTCCTCTTCTTTTCCCTAGCTAACTTCTATCATCTATTGCAGGGACTTTGGAAATCAATGTCAACTTTGATGTTGATAGCCCCGCTGCAATGCTACAAACACCAGCCCCGCCGCAATCAACTAGACCATCTCGTTCTAGAAGATGGCTAGGCACGAACTCTTCTGATTAAGAAGACTCACCAACCACTGCTGTTCAGCCTGCTCCTCCCACTATAGGTAGCTGATCACAGATGGCAAGCAGGACTGCTGCCCTGACCAAGATGACTGTCAATGCAACCATTAGGAATTGCTGAATATGATGAAGAGGAAGAAGATTCTGAGGTGACATCAGGGGAAGATTCGTATGACTGTCCATTATGCTGAATGAGCATTTTACAAATTTTCCTTGCAAATATCGTGCTGTCTCAGCACTATAATCTGTTGTATCCTTATTGTCTTTTTTAATGCTGGGTTTTGTATGGAAGTTATATACGTTCGGTAGCTCTTTTGTAGTGTTCATTTTACTTTGGGGGGTTGGACATCCTGCCAGTAAAATCACCTCTAAACTACTTAATTGTATGAATCTTAATTCATCTATGAGATTGTAGTAAGTTCTCATGAGTTTTCCAGGGTTGTACCTTCGCCCAAGCTTTTCATTTCTGGGGTCAATTTAATCGTAAGCTCGGTATATTTCTCTGTACATAGGGCCATGTCAATTCAAGGGATCGTGGGCTGAACTTTTGGATGTTGCATTATCGCTTTGGGTTTTTCTTTTGATTGTACAACAATGAACAAAGAGAAATTTGAAAGCACAATCCATATGTTGCAAGCAGAAGTCTCAACTCACACCCACAAGGACAAGTTAAAGGTAGGTAGATAGGCTTGTAGCCGGAATCCGGGAAGTTCCTCCATAAGAATGAAACCAAGCCCTATTCCCCTACTAATAACTCGCTTAAAAACCCTCCCTCCTCCGGGAAGTTCCTACATCTCACACGGGCAAAATTGCACCACAGTTGCACCGAGGAGCTTGATCTAGTGGTGAAAGAAATTTGTCTTTTTGTATTGTATTTGAGTTTGAATCCTCATGTGTATATTTATCATCCTCGCGGTACCTTACATGTCTATTAAATTTGTAAAGTATTTAATGAATCATAGAAACTAATCGTGATACGCCTAAGTTGTAAGAGCACCCACCTAAATAAAAAAAATTGCACCACAGTTTTGAAACCAAGCACAGGAAGAAACGAAGAACGTAGGAGTCATAAAAAATTGCACCATAGTTTTGATCAGAAACAGCGCCTCTTGGTTGCCAAATTTCTTCTTGGAGACCCACCAAAAGGACGTTCTTGACTTTGGGGAGTATACAAAAGCAACCCCACCATCTTTTCTTTTCTTCCATCTTTTATGTTCATTCATCTGATTGAGGCATTCTTCTCTTTCATGCCTGGCGTGTGAGACCCACGCGGATTGGCCAGTGCGGGACACAGACATTTATTAACCGACAAGCTAATTCAAGTGGATAAATGTTGTCTTCGTATCATAGCCATGTTACTTCTCTGAAACTTCAATTGGCATAGCTAGTCAAAGTCTGCACAGTGTAGAGCCCAGTCAATTATTTTATTTAGTCAAGAAATTGTATACTTACCATCACCACACACCTTCACGTTTTCCATTTCTCAATAATTACTTGCAATTTCTTGCTCGCATCCCGTGCTTTTAGCTATCCTTGAAACTTTTCCAATTCTTTCTTTGTCAACATCCGATTCCTTCCCCTTAGATAACAAGCTATGAATGCACTTTTATTAATTTATGAATTATAAGATATAAAGTGTAATTTTTAAAAATATAAAAAGTGAAATAAAAACATGATTAAACTATAAGAGATTTTTATAATTATTTCTAAGAATTAACTTGGAATGATATGGATGCACTTAAAAACTGCTATGCTCATTTGGAAAAAAGAAAAGAAAAGTAAAGTAAATTATACTCAAAATGATAGTTAATTCTGGCCTATAATAAAACAAATAGGGACTCCAAGTAAATTTATGTGTTAGGGTGTGCCTCTATTTTGTAGAAATTCATATAATCTAGTTGCGGAAATTCCTCGTTTAAACACTCGTCTGTTTAATAATCTTTTCAAGGCTCAACTATGTTACTAGATTCATGTGTTAAATTATGAATTATATCATGTTCAAGTTTCCCTCGTCAGATTCTGATCCTTAATCTATGTTTAGAAGTTCAAGCAGGACCATGTTATTTATTGGGAAACTAAATCCATTCCATTTTATTTTGTTTTTTTTTTTTTCAAATTCTCGTTAGAAAAGGATAGAAGTGTTTCAAGCAGAGAGTGTTTATTAGATTCTGAACCTGCAATAATCTTGAGCACAGTCATCCTGAGCAATATGTTGAGGCAATTTCTACCGTGCCCTTTTAGCTCTTTATTAAAGGGAAAATATATTCCCATCTTCCATACGTGGAAAGAGGGAGTCAAATGACTTGTTTGTTTCTTGTGAATCCATTCTTTCTTTCTTTTTTTTGTGAATCCATTCTTGTCTATATCGATGGAAGTGGAGATGTTGTCTTCGAATCACAGCCGTGTTGCTTCTCAGAAACTTCAATGCTTTAATACAGACAGGCATGGCTAGTCAAGTCTACACCGTGTGGAGCCTAATCAGTGTAGTTAAAAGACAGCGGTTTTAATATTTTGATAAAATTGAACCACCACACTATAATACAGGCATGGCTAGTCAAGTCCGCACCGTGTGGAGCCTAATATAATTCTTTAAAATTTATGACGTTTAGTGACCAACAAGGAAAAGACAGCGGTTTTAATATTTTGATAAAATATATTAAAAAATATTTAAATTTAATAATTTAAATGGTTAAATATTACCTTAAAATATTGTTTATTTTATTTATAGGGAAAACCTGTAATAAAGAGAATGGGTCAAGATTCTTGTCTGTGGATGGAGGTAAAAGTCACCTCCGAAAGGAGGTTCTGATGCAAGTGATGAGTTAAGACGTGTATTTACCAAACTCTAGCTCTTGTTGCAGTGCTTCCTTTTGTTTTGTTTTCTGTGAGTAAGATCAAAACTCTCATGTGGAAGGAGACAGTAGCTGCATGTTAAAGACAATACCGTGATTGAATCGTAGTTAAATCCCAAACAAAAATGAAGAAAATGTTGGTTTGATCCATGATAACAGAGGGAAACAATGCTTTGAACTTGCTTTATGTTCCAACTATTTTACGATTTGCTTTTCATAAAAAGGTAAAATGCTCTGAATTATCCTCATTTGATTCTCTCTTGCTTTTGTTTTCTTACAGGGTGAAATTCCGGGGTGCTGCCTTTTGCTTTGAGAAGTCATTGTTTAAAGGAAAAGATCACAAGATAAGAATCTTTTGACTTGTGAAACTCCAAATGCTGTACAGCTGGCATTTTAAAGAGAATGGGCCAGGAACAAATTATTGGCATCTCTGTTCAACTCATATTATGTTATTTCTTTTTTTTTAATGTTCTTCACTTCAAGTCCAAGTTAGATTAGTTTTCTTTATTCCAAAGAGTGAGAAATTGTTTGGTCCTTCTGTATTTCTATTTTCCATAACCAATCTTGTGTTTCCATTAAAATTCCCTGCTCCCTTTTAAAGTCCGCTGCAATTCTCTTTTCCATAACCAGTCTCGTGTTTCTTTTAAGATATCCTGATCATATTTAAAGCCCTTCGGCACTACTCTTTTCCATTAACAATCTTGTGTTTCCGTTAAAATTTCCTTTCTCATCTCCATAACCAATCTTGCGATTTCAGTTGTTACCAAGACCCAGATTTTCCAAAGCAAAACAGGCCATGGCTGATGCAATTGTTTCTGCTCTTGTGAGTCCAATCCTGGAGAACTTGAGCTTGCAGGCTCTCAAAGAGGCTGGGCTTGCTTGGGGCCTTGACACCGAGCTTGAGAATCTCGAAAGTACCTTCGCAATTGTTCAAGCTGTGCTCCAGGATGCAGAGGAGAAGCAATGGAAGAACAAGGCTTTAGAGATTTGGTTAAGACGCCTCAAGGATGCAGCTTATGATGTTGATGATGTGCTGGATGACTTTGCAATTGCAGCTCAAAGGCATCGGCTGCAAAATGATCTAAAAAATCGACTACGATCCTTCTTTTCTCTTGATCATAATCCACTTGTTTTTCGATTGAAAATGGCGCATAAGTTGAAAAATGTGAGAGAGAAACTGGATATCATTGCCAATGAGAACAAAAAGTTCAAGCTAACACGAGTTGGGGACGCAGCAGTAGATACCTACGATGGGCGGCATACAAGCAACATCCTGAATGAATCAAGCTCAGTCGTGAATGAATCAGAAATTTACGGAAGAGGCAAGGAGAAAGAGGAACTAATCAACATCCTGCTCGCTGGTGCAGACGATCTCCCTATTTATGCTATATGGGGAATGGGGGGGCTCGGGAAAACAACACTTGCTCAAATGGCCTACAATGAAGAAAGGGTTAAGCAACAATTCGGTTTGAGGATTTGGGTGTGTGTCTCTACTGATTTCGATGTAAGAAGAATAATAAAAGCCATCATAGATTCCATTGATGGTGCCTCATGTGATCTTCAAAAATTGGATGACTTGCAACAACGCCTTCAACAAAAGTTAACTGGAAAGAAGTTTTTGCTTGTACTAGATGATGTGTGGGATGATTATGATGATAGGTGGACTAAATTGAAAGAGGTATTAAGGTCCGGAGCTAAAGGTAGTGCTGTAATAGTAACTACGCGTAATGAGATGGTTACTCGTAGAATGGCAGCAACTTTTGTCCAGCCCATGGGGAGATTGTCTGAAGAAGATTCTTGGCATTTGTTTCAACGGCTTGCATTTGGGATGAGAAGGACAGAGGAGCGGGCGCAACTGGAAGCCATTGGAGAATCAATAGTGAAGAAGTGTGGTGGTGTTCCTTTAGCTCTAAAGGCACTCGGGAACCTAATGCGGCTAAAAGATAATGAAGATCAGTGGATAGCTGTCAAAGAAAGTGAGATTTGGGATCTAAGAGAAGAAGCAAGCAAGATTTTACCTGCTTTGAGGTTGAGTTACACTAATCTATCACCACATTTGAAGCAATGCTTTGCGTATTGCGCTATATTTCCAAAAGATCAAGTGATGAGGAGGGAGGAGCTGGTTGCTTTGTGGATGGCAAATGGTTTTATTTCTTGCAGAAGAGAAATGGATTTGCACGTTATGGGCATTGAGATATTCAATGAACTAGTGGGAAGGTCATTTCTGCAAGAGGTCGAGGATGATGGATTTGGCAACATAACATGTAAAATGCATGATCTTATGCATGATCTTGCACAATCCATTGCAGCACAAGAATGCTATATGAGTACAAAAGGCGATGGGGAGTTGGAAATTCCTAAAACTGCCCGTCATGTAGCTTTTTATAACAAATCAGTAGCTTCGTCTTCTGAAGTTCTCAAGGTCCTATCACTTCGCTCACTTCTTGTGAGGAATGAACTGTATGGGTATGGAGGGGGAAAGATTACTGGTCGAAAACATCGAGCCTTGAGTTTAAGAAATATCTGGGCCGAGAAATTGCCGAAGTCAATTTGTGATTTGAAACATCTAAGGTATCTAGATGTGTCGGGCTCCTGGATCAAAACACTGCCTGAAAGTACAACCTCACTCCAAAACCTCCAGACACTAGATCTGAGACGTTGCAGAGAACTCATCCAATTACCAAAAGGCATGAAGCACATGAAAAGTCTTGTCTATCTTGACATAACGGGTTGTTCTTCACTTCGATTTATGCCAGCTGGAATGGGGCAATTGATATGCCTGCGAAAACTTACCCTGTTCATTGTGGGTGGGGAGAATGGTCGTCGCATAAGTGAGCTGGAAGGGCTGAATAATCTTGCTGGTGAATTGAGTATCGCAGATCTTGTGAATGTTAGGAATTTAAAAGATGCCACAAGTGCCCATTTGAAGTTGAAGACAGCTCTTTCATCACTGACTTTATCTTGGCATGGTAATGGATATTACCTTTTTGTCTCTTGGTCATTTGCGCCACCGCAAGAAAGAAAGAGGGTTATTCAGGTAAATAACGAGGAGGTCCTTGAAGGGCTTCACCCTCATTCAAATCTGAAGAAGTTGAGGATATGTGGATATGGAGGTTCAAGATTTCCTAATTGGATGATGAAATTGGACGAGACGCTACCAAATCTGGTAGAGATGGAGCTATCAGCATGTGACCACTGTGAACAACTTCCACCATTGGGGAAACTACAGTTGCTCAAGAGTCTTGTATTACGGGGAATGGATGGTGTGAAGAGTATTGACAGCAATGTGTATGGAGATGGGCAGAATCCATTCCCATCTTTGGAGACGCTGACTTTGGATTCAATGGAGGGATTAGAGCAATGGGCTGCGTGTACATTTCCTCGCCTTCGAGAATTGAGGATAGTCGATTGCCCTGTGTTGAACGAAATACCAATTATACCCTCCCTTAAAAGATTAGACATCCTGAGAGGTAATGCTTCGTCGCTGATGTCAGTTAGGAATCTCACTTCTCTCACTTCTCTTTGGATTAGCGATATTCCAAATGTGAGGGAGCTTCCCGATGGGTTTTTGCAAAATCATACCCTCCTTGAAAGCTTAGACATTTGGGAGATGCGAAATCTGGAGTCTTTGTCAAATAGGGTATTAGATAACCTTTCTGCTCTTAAAAGCTTGAGTATTTGGCGTTGCGGGAAACTTGAAAGCTTGCCAGTGGAAGGTCTTCGTAACCTCAATTCCTTGGAGGTCTTACAAATAATTGGTTGTGGAAGATTAAATTGTCTGCCAATGGATGGGCTGTGTGGCTTATCTTCTCTTCGCACCTTATCTGTTACGGATTGTGATAAATTCACATCTCTATCAGAGGGAGTGCGGCATCTGACGGCACTTGAGGATTTGCGGCTTCGTGGATGTCCAGAGCTGAATTCATTGCCAGGGAGTATCCAACATCTCACTTCTCTCCAATCTCTATCCATTTGGAAGTGTCCAAATTTGGAGAAAAGGTGTGAGAAAGATTTAGGAGAGGACTGGCCTAAGATAGCTCATATTCCTGACATTAGAATCGATTAAGGTTGGTATGCAACTTAAATTTGTAATGAGAATAAAATATATATTTTAGTAGTTTTTTTCCTTAACACTACTGTAATACTTGTCATATATATAAAAAAGAGCATAAAATTAAGGAAATTAGAGAGACGTAATTCTCAAAACTTCTCATAAAACAGCCAATTAAGTTATTTTGGTTACTTCAAAACAAAAACTTGTATAAGAAAATCAACTGTTGAGTTTTCTCAACTAAAATATCAATCTCATAAACATCCTTTTAGCCTTTATGAAGACGTTATTAATTGAAACTAATAATATTTTGTCATTCAAGATCGCCGTGGAAAAATATTCGCTCGATTGCCTTTTATCCATTTTATTTTATTTCGTTAAAAACGATCTTCTTTTAAAAATCATTCAAAATCATGTTTGACCCTTTTATCCATTTTATTTTATTTCTATAAAAACGATCTTCTGACGTGAAACTTCTTAAATTTAAAATTAAATATATATTCCTTGCACATTCATTTTGTCCCTTTAATAATATTTATATATTAATTTATTTTAAAAAAATAATTAACTTAATCAAGTGTTTATTTGATTTTTTAACATCTTGAAATATAATCTTTATATTAATTATATTTTAATTGTTAATTTTTAAAATATATTTTAATCAAATTATGTTTAATTAAATCATCCCAATTTAATTTTTATCTAAATTTTTTTAATGTGTGTGATCTATTAAATTTCTAGTATGTTGATCTAAATATAAATTATAATTAAATAAAAATAAATTAATTTATTATCAATTCAATAATTGATTAATTTATATTTGAAAACAAGGTGTATCATCTATTAATGTATCTTGATTTTTTAAATATTAAAAAAAATCATTAGTAGTTTGACTTAATATTCTAGTGACTAGTTTCTCAGTGTAATTAATATCATTTCATCAATAATGTTTTGATTTAACATTAAAGCATGGAATATATTTGTCATGTTAAATCATGTTATATATTCAAATCTCATTTCATCTTAATTAAGAATTTCTTAGTCAATACTATTTGAAAACAGATAAAATATATTTTTTAATTTATCTAGGGTAATGAATCCCCTCTTTACCACTCAAGTATTTTTTTTATTTTAATTTTAAGAATAGTGAAGTGACAAAATTATCTTCAAAATAAAAAAAATATAAATATGGTTCCAAAGGGGTTTTTGTTATTTTTGTTATTTTATTTATTTTTAGGTTGGCATAGGAGTTGTTTGGTAATTTAAAAAAAATAAATACTATAAAAAAACTGTTAATATGTGCAACTCACGTGTTAGCATATACAAGATTGTCCAATGATCAAAATCAATTATTTACAATGATGTTTAGAGTGGTGTATTATCCTTTTTGTATTGGCGAGATGTGTGTTAATGGTAGAGGTGCGATTGGTTTCCAATGATCTTTTTTTTTTCTTTTTTTCCTCTTAACTTAGAAATTCAAGTCAGTCCTTTCAAATATTAATTGTGTCCTCTAGTTTCTATTCTATCCATTTTAATTCTTATTTTTTTTATTAATTGTTTTGCTTTCAATATTTTTTAAAGTTTTTCTTTTAAATTCACACCTAGATATTTTGTTTCATTAAGTTTTTTATCCAATTTAATTCTCATTCTTTTGATTCTTTTTTTTGTGTGTTTTACCTTTTTTTTCCCTCATTATTTTTTCCTTTAATTTTTTTATTCAAGTTTGATCCTTATTCTTTTAATTTTTATTTCCTTATCATTTTGATTTATTTATTTTGAACCCTCAACATTTTATTTCTTTATCAAAAAATGGTTTTCAAATAAAATATAATTTCTTTTATCCCAATCTTATATTGTAGATGATAGTGTTCATTAGATTCTGAACCTGCAATAATCTTGACCACAGTTATCCTGAGCAATATATTGAGGCAATTTCTACCGTGCCCTTTTAGCTCTTTATTAAAGGGGAAATATATTTCCAACATTGTGATTAATTTATACTGCTATATCGAGTCTTTATATCTATTATCAGGCATGGAATTAGAAATTGTCGATGGGAAGCAACACTACTTTATTCCACCCTCTTGATTATTATTTTTGTCCTGTACTTGAAAATTCTTCACATTTTCAATACTAAGTCAATGAGAAATGAAATAGGCTATGAAGTCATCAAGAAAGCAATTGAAAAGCTTGGTCTGTGGCATAAAGAACACATTTCAGCTTATGGAGAAGGGAAAGATCAGGGACTGACCGGATGACACGAAACAGCTGATATTAGTACTTTCAAACGGGTAAGAGGAAAGTGAAACAATTTCCTTGCTGCGACACACAGAAAGATGTCTTGCATTAATTTCGTTACATGTTGTGCGATTGACAGGGTGTTTCTAATCGCAGGCTGCCTTTCATGTTTGCCGCAACACAAAGAAAGAAGGAAAGGGGTGCTTTGAGGACAGAAGGCATGCTTCGAACATGGATCCATATGTTGTGACTTCCATGATTGCACAAAACCACCATCCTTCGGAAGCCAAGAGACCATCAACCAGCCCCTCATGAAATATTGTTTTTAGTAGTCTGTCCAAGGAACCGTAGAAAGATCTCTGTCATCAGGATGGATATCCTTCAGTTTGTTTCCCTTTGTGTTTGAAGCAGCAACCGATGTTATTGCTTTGCTTGCTTACCTTATGATTCTGCATTTTGTGTCGAATAATGTAAGGCTTACTTCCCGGCTATGGGTTTAGAAGATTTTACTTTGATGAAATGCAGATCACATCTAAAGTTGTGACAGGGCTTTATCTTCGTCTAAAGTAAACTACATGTTGGTTTGTAAAGGTTTAAATTTCTTCGAGATCAATGCACTTTGATAAGAGCATGAAACGTAGATGGTTAGGTTTTCCTTCTCTTTTCTTAATTTTATAGCCCCCAAGGACCTATAAAATACACTAGGGCATAATATGATTTATCTAACTTGAAATCTCGTAGCTATTTGTCCCTTGAACCCATGGTGGTTATAGAAAGAATGTCACAAGACTTGCCAAATGCCGATGAATCAATCAGATGCTGACCATTATGAATGTGAGGATATCCCTAGAGTTAAGGAAAGATGGTAAGAAGGATTCCATTATGAATGTGCGAACCATGCAGTGTCTTTATTTATTGCAACTTTTACCTCCATACAAATGAATAATAAAGACATTCAGTCCTTGTCTTTCAAGGGTTTTAACTAGACAGCTGAAAACAAAGGCAAAAACGCGAAGTTTTCTTCTAAATACATTGTTTACAACATACACTGAATCATCAATCATGGTGTAAATGTGATTCTGATGAAACACAATGAGTGCAAAAATGTAATGCCTATTACCAAAACAGATTACATAAAATCGAAGTCATCAAGAGCATCATAGGGATTAACCACCAAGTCATCATCAGGCTTATCAACATGAAGCTGTTTTTTCTTCCCAGCTGCAAGGAATGAATAAAAAGCAAGGTGTTATATTCATCAACATTCTAAATGGTAAAATCTTCAGTACAACTGGTGAGAATTCAGTATCTGGTGGTTGCATATGGGTTTCCTCAAAAAGAGTAATGAAATCGTAGCAGAAGGTGCATGTACAACAGGAGTACTGAAAATTTCACCTTTTCTGAACCAATGATTCCATTTAACTAGCTTTTCAAAATCTACGACTCAAAAGAAACATGAGTTTCAAAATGTCTAAGAATCTTAAAGATGCTTAGTATGAAAAATAAGTGGAATATACCTTGCTTCTTTTTGCTAGCGTTGGCTTCTTTCTCAGCTTTTATCTTTTCATTTGCAATTGCACTCACAGAAGCCGAAACTTCTTTGGCATCTGCAGCTTTCAAGGCAGTCATGGACAGTCTCATTATTGCCTTAAGTAAACCGATATAATGGTAACTTTTCTGCATTAGAGAATGTTTTTTTTTTCGGCCAGGTCAAAAACTACACCAGCCTTTTATTATCAACATACTAAAGCTAACTCAACACACCTCAAATGAGCGAAGCTTATGTGAAATAAGCTCTGCATATTCCAAGAAGTCACTTTCAGATTTTGGTATGAAACTATCAACCGATTTCTCATCACCTTTCTTAGCAAACAGTTCTGTAGTGGATCTGAAATCAGCTTCTTCCACCAGCCTATAATTGAGTAAATCTTTAAGAAACCATTGCTTAAAGGAAAAGGCAAACAAAAAACTTATAAACTGAAACAAGTCAAAACAAAACATGCCTCCTGCAAAATTGCCTGAAAATTTTCAGCACGTAGAACTACAAATCAACATAATTAAAATCATGCTGCCAAACAACATTTAACCAAACCCAACATGATCAGAACAAAACCTCAAGGACACTATTAGTTGAAACAGGTTTTGTTAAGAAATCATACTAAAATAATAACAAAAAAAAAAAAAAAATCATCATCTAAATGGTTAAGCACTGATAAAATTTTATTTTTTTCATATATTTGTAAAGCAGCAAAAAGACATAGGCAGCCAATCTTCAGTATAGAACAATTAAAAGAGGCAACTCAAGGAAGGTGAAAATCTTATACAAAAGAAACAGCAGCAATAGCTTAGTCCTGACATTCCTCACATTAAAGTTGTAAAAATGCTCAGAGAAACATGAATAATTAAATATACTCTATCATCATAAAAGCCTACTATATTGTTTCCCCATTGCAAAATCATAAACATCTACAATTTGAAGTCTATAAATTGCAGCAGAAGATCTAACACGGTTTCCCTTAGGAGCTAGGTAGATCATTCATGGAGTAGCATGACACTGGAGTTTTTAACTTTTATTCCCACATCCAGATGCTTTGTTTATGTTTAGATTAGCATTTATAAGTAAAGCTATGATTAGATTAGAATTCATTTATTCGTCTTCCATCTATTCCAGTTTAGCAACTTCTTTTTTCCCTTCAGTTGCATCCAATTTGGTACGGGTGGAAAACAATTATCAAATTGTACTTGGATTACTTTTCAGGAGCCATGCCATTTGTAGCAATTATGAAACAGCAAATCAAGGACACATAGGCTAGATGTGATGTATAGAATTCTTATGAATTGTTTGCACTTCCAATTATTAGCAGAAAAAAAAGCTGCATATCGAGTACCTTTGCCAGTGAAGTTTCTCAGCTAGTGGATCTAGTTTCTCTTCCTTTAGCACCTGAACAGTTTTTCCCTTCTTTTCCGTAGACTTTGCTGCGGATTTCTTAGGAGCCTTTTCAGGAGGAGGTTTCACTACTGGTGCCTGATCCAATTCCATAAAGAAATACAACAATTACAGATCAAGCACCACCATATATAAACATGGAATGCAGCACTTCATATTTCTGAAACAGTGGGACTCAAATAAAAAAGTTTATAAGTGCATAAAATAAGCTAAGGTATAATATACATCTGCATCCCATATGTCAGCATCACAT
Source organism: Populus euphratica (assembly GCF_000495115.2). Classification (NCBI taxonomy): domain Eukaryota; kingdom Viridiplantae; phylum Streptophyta; class Magnoliopsida; order Malpighiales; family Salicaceae; genus Populus; species Populus euphratica. The sequence continues at coordinate 398,331 of NW_011499922.1, forward strand.
CTCTGTACACTTTTCTTAATGAACCCCTGCCTACGAAAATATTATCTTCCATCCCTTCCCAAGCTCCCACTCCGCTTGAACAAAATAGAATGCTCCAAGAGATATGCACATGGTTTTCCAGATTGCATAAAAGCTCCTTCCCAATCATAAATTCCGAGCATTTCTTTTCTAATGAATGCTACCTACATACCTTTACTTGGAAGAAAAACTATTATATGATTGTAGTTTGATACATCATTCATAAGTTCTTATAACAATTTTCCCCAATCACAGCAAGAGAAAACAAAATTAGTTGAATATTTAAGGCAAATTAAACATGCCAGATCAACATTCCATTATTAAATGTGAAAGAAGCCTATCCCTATCAGACCATTTTCCATAACTAGCTGTGGATGTTGTTCCTGGACCTATAATAGCATCCAACATTTTAGGTGACTTTGGTTGAAATTTGAAAGTGATAGATAAAGTATAAAATAATGTGAGATCAAGATTACATTATCAATCATACCGGAGCAGGTTCATCTTCATCCTCCCACGATTCTTTCACATCATCTTCATCAACATCTTCATCATCCCATTTATTTTTAGGCTGCTCTTTTGAAAGGAGAGGTGGAACTTGCACATCCTCTGAAAAAAAGATGTCCCAACTAAATCAGCAAAATAAAAAACATGAACATAGACAGAACTTCATCCAGCAATTTAAGACAGAAAATATTTACATGGAGAAAGAACAAAATATTAAATTCTTTCCAAGACCTTCAGGTATATAGAACCAAAACTACCATCTCTGTTATTTTCTTTTCAACATCTTCAATAAAAAAACCGCAGGCAATGGATGAGGTTCTTAGGAAGCAACGTTTGGTCTAATTACATGGTCCGGGAAAAGCCATAGTGCACAAAGTGAAACCTAAAAGTTACACATCCTCATGAAATGTTTCAATGTGCCACTTGATTCCAGAAACGAATGCAGTTTCAGTGAAGCCCCAGCACATCAGGTGAATTCTTAAATTTACACAATCACCTTTAGTTAGTCTAACAGCTTTGTCTTTCTTCTCATGTAGCTTAGAAAAATATTTCCAAAAACTGCCCTCTATCTATAACGGACAAACATCAAGTCATCTTATATGCGGGGACTATATTCAAGAAGTTTGTATATGAAGCCAATACACATCAGGTGAATTCTTGCATTTACACAAGTTAATTCTTTATTAGTTTAACAGCTTTTTCTTTCTTTCTCATGTACCATGGGGAAATATTTCTGAAATATTACCCTCAGTTTATAATTAACAAACATCAAGTCATCTTAATTTATAATTAACAAACTATATTCAAGAAGTATGCATATAAGTCACTTGAAGGCCTCACAAAAACCCAAATTGTGCAATGGCATGTGCTTACAAAACAAAAACCTAAGCTCTGACTTCAAGATGGGGCAAATACAGCCATAATCTGGACCAGCAGTCCTAAAGATCACCCAACTGGAAACGCTATACACAGTTGAATATTCTCCAAGCACAAACATACACTGATATCTAGTTCAATCTGACGAACCCAAACTAACCCCGACACACTAATGTGAATCCAGCAACTAGAAGTTATCACAGTATCTTTCAAAGCTCAAAACCACACTAGACCAATCAAATTCAAACGGATAGAAGAGCTAAACAAGACTAGAAACCGATAAAATCTCTTACCCCAATCCTCCATCTTCAACTCCTCTTTGCCAAAACAAAATCTGCTACTATCCCACAAATCAAAAGTGCCACCAAGCACAACCAAAGCCATAAACAAATAAGGGTTTATCAGAAACAAAAAAAAAAAACTCAACAGATTTCAAACTCAAAATAATATTACAATCCAATTAACAAAATCCCTTAACTTAAATACAGGGCACATCGCATGAAATCAATAATTGAAAAAAAAAAAATTAATCAACAAAAAAACCATAAAAAAGAAAAACTAAAACTTAATTAAAAAAAAAAAGAAGAAGAAGGAAAATCTAGACCTTATATTTGATTCATCTATACTAATTTCAATTCTAGAAAACCCACAAACAAAAGAACTACAATTTTCTTACAAAAACATAAATGGAGACAGAAAGGCACCTTATAGTAGTGGTTGATTTCTCAATTTCCACTGCTTTCTTGAAGCAAAATTTAAATACAGCAAACAGAACCCTGATAAAAAAAGATCAACATTGATTAAAATTTTTGAGTTTTTCATTGGAAAAAAATACATGGGTTCTGCTCAAAATGGAGAGAAAGATTGATTTACCAAATCAAGTTGGAATCTTGACGGCTTAAGATTGAAAGGGTATTTTAGGTCTTTTGAAGGAGAAGGATGTTTCTAATTCCCCTTTTTTAGCTTTTTATATTCTACTGCTTATAAAGAGGACAGTTCCGCGTTTCAAGTTACAAATTGAGGGATTTTGTTGCCGTTTCGCTTCCTCCGTCTACTTTCCTAGAATTCTCCAGTGGATTTGAACTACAAATGATATTGGACTCAGACTTTACTTAAAACCCAGCCCAGAAAAAATATGATTTTTGTATTATTTTCTTAAACAGTTTATATATCATATTAATAGATTTATTAACTAGTATATTGATATGATGATAGGTTGAATACAGTTGTTACTAGGCCTTACCACTGACAAAAAGAAATAAATTTTTAAGTCGAATACACTACTTAGTTGTTAATACATTGGGTTAGTTAAACTGAGCTTAAGTGAAAAAATAATCAGCATAGCTTTGCTGAGTGCATGATTGAAAAGCTCTAGGTCTCTAATGTAGTTTCCATTTGGTAATATGTATAAAGTGGATAAAGGAATTGGAGTAATATGGTTTAATGCTATTTTGCTGGTAGATTTTGAGTGTAATTTAAAGCTAGGAATAAAATTTACCTTCTGTTGTTGCCTTCTTGTTTTTGTTTCTAAATTGTAACCCAAAATTTGAATGTTCTTGAGGTGACTGTCTGGGTGGCTTGTTACCTTGAATCGGCTATTATGTTCTATGTGAATGCATGGATGTGGTTATCGTCAGCTTTTAACCTTGTACTTGTATGCAACTAATTTGTTCAGTTCATGGTGTCCAATGTGCACACAGTAGTGCTGAAAGTTTATTGCTCTTACTCTCTCACATGCCTGTCCAACACAAAAGCATACCTCGCTTTAGCGTATAAGCAACAGGCTGAGTTGAGTGCCTCTGTGGGATTTTTTATCTGGACATCCTGGGATCTGAGGGAGGGGCACTTGCAGTATTTCTTCTGCTGACAATTTGGAAGATTTTTTAATGGGATCGAGCTGTATGGTTCCCAATATCTGTGAACATGCATCACTTATCCGGGTTTGTGATATCCATCCTTGGCATCCACATGTAGCCCCATGTAAAAAACTAGTTTTGTGGTTTGTTCTTCATTAAGTTTGACATGAATAGCATGTCTAGTGAAGATTATGAACAAGGCTGGATGCGAATTCCAGCATAGCCTTGCCAAGTGGATCTAACTGGATAGCTCTAGGTGTAGAGATTAATCACCTTTTATTGATGATGGCCAATGTAGTACCTTCTGGCATTATTTACCAAGATTTTATATGATTTCTTTGCAATTTGTTGCTGACGGGGATTGATTTAGTAGCTTCACATATCCAAACTTAAATGTAGTCTCTCTCTGGCAGTACTTATTCAGAGGAGCATGAGATAGGAGTGTTTCAGGTTTGATATGATTTTCCAAAGTAGCTTTGCCGGAGGACCTGAATTGAATGGCTATAGGTCTCAATTTTCCTGCTTCCAGTATCCTTATGTTGTGAGCTTACCAGGAGACGAGGCTCGCATGGTATTTTCACCCAGGCAGAGTTCTATGTTTCAGGCAACATATAAAGCTGGTCTCAGTTTGTTTAGTGCAGTAATCTCTTTTGGCTGCTTATGGCACTGCTGGTAGTTCCTTATCTTTGTAGTTAATTTTGATTCTTGTGCACGCAAGAAGCCCTGCTTCATCGTATCATAGATCGAGTGCATTTCACAGGATCTTTCATCTTGTAGTTCTGGGAATTGAAGGGTGGATAATTGCCTTAATTTTGCATCCACGGGAGTTTTTCATCGAGTTATTACATGAAAACAGAATTCCAGCAATGGTTCTGAGTATTTAGGGAGTTACTTAACTAGGTTTAAGATTTGTTGTGAACTGCATCTCTGCAAAAAAGCATGCCTTTCCACATTCATGTTTCATTTGGTTCTGTAGTCTCCAGTGTAGCCTTTTCTCACTGTATTTGTGACAGAAATATGGAAAAGTTGATACGACTTTCAGTACAGCTTTGCCAATTGTGGGAACGATTGAATCGCTCAATATCTCCTCTGTGTTCTCCTTGTATCAGTATTTGTGTTCTTCAGGTGTGCCCAGCAACAGTATTTGTATTCCTTGAGTCCACCATCTGTAAAATATGAAAATGGAGCTCACGACAATAAATCATGCCATCCAAATTTCTGTCGTTCATTTGGATTGATGCGACAGCCGTATTCTCGCTGGAAAATAACACCGTCAGAATTTAATTTAATTTAATGTCGTGAGCACCATCTTCATATCGTACAGATGAAGCATCCATGGTTACTAGGGGAAGGGCTGGAATCTTCGAGGAAAAAAAAAGAAAGATTTAATTATCGGACTTTGTGTGTTGGCTTGGCAGGATTAACGCATGAACGCCTCGTATTTCACGTGTTCACACAGAGCTAGAAAAATTATGTTAGGATTTGATATTAATGTTAAATATACTGTGAAACCTATTTGAGAAAGTAGGGTTATTATTATGAAAAATCTATAACGATTAGAATATAATCAAGTTGCATTATTATTGATAAAAATGATGTAACTCATGTGTTCCTACTATTAATACCACAATCATGTTATGATTTTTGCATTTTATCTTATCATTGATATCTATAAATAAAAGTATTATTTGAGAGCAAAATGAGAGAGAATGTTAAGAGTGAAGAGAGAGAGAGAGCTGCCAAGGGCAATAGTGAGTTGGGAGTTAAGTGTAAGTGGGTGTAATCCTTCTATTCCATATATTTGTTTTGTGTTCTTTCTCTATCTCTAATAATATCAACTCTCTCGTGAATGTAGACGATTTGCCGAACCACGTTAAATATTATGTCAGTGTATTTGGCCTTCTATGAGCAAATATCAGTACATCATTGGTCCGATTGCCCAACAATTAGTATTAGAGCATATGGTTTAAAGTGGTGTTTGATTTTGCTCAAAAATAAAAGTTATCAAAATTATGTTTTGACCATATCACTATGTAGAGAAGGAAGAGACGAAGCCACTGGTGAAAACTGCGTCAAAATCAGACATCGAATATGGCTGCCCGTATCGGCTGAGTGGCTGGCTACGCGTGCCACGGGTCACACACATCTTCTTCTCCCGGATGGGCTGACCCAACCTAAATATTAAATGACCTGATCCATGTGCCAGATTCGGATGATGATGACATCATCATTGTGCCAATATGCATAGGTGGCATGACACATTATCGACTAATCAACATTCACCTCAACATAGTGGGACCCACCTACCACGTCATCAGTCACGAGCCGAAGGACAGGATCCAGTGTAGCTGAGCTGACGTGCAACTGGATCTGAGCTTGAATCTAGGCCGTTTATTAGGTCAAAATTGTTTTGATCATATCTTAACTGTCTGAAGTGCGATTCGGATGATTTCAGACTTGTTTCTAGCTAATTTGATCGTTGCGGATGCAATGGTATGGTCTGAACATTGAGATTGAGATCAGAAATGGTGTTGGTGAATTATTAAAAAGAGATTTTCCGATCAGGAGGCATCTGATCGTCATTATGGTGATCAATGGAGATGAAGAAGAAGAAATCACATATGTTTGCCCAATTACATGTGTTGAACTGCTAAGTGGGGAATTTTAATTGGGACATTCTAGACACCTGATCATGTGGATAATTTGAGGTGGAGAGTGAAATTTGATGAAGACTAATCTTGACGAATCTAAGAACTAGTAGTCTCACCAGATGTTGAGAAATAAGGTATGAAACCAAAATATTCCAGATCACTTACAAAGGAAAGTCGCGACAAAACTAGCAAATGGTTTTATATACGAAAAAACAGTGCGATGGATAGTATATGGCCTAAGAAGTTCTAGCTAGGAGATTGGGTTTTAAGCGGGACTAATGTGACCCCTCCAATCTTTCTTGCAAATTTGCTTGGTGGAAGGATTATCCATATGGTACTATTTTGTATATGTGACAGTATGTTATGAAACTATTGAAGACTAGTAAGATGACGACACAAAGAAATAATTGGGTTTCGTATGAACAAGGATACGATGGAGTGGTGATTTCTTCAAAGAAGTTAGATTCGGTGACTATAATTTCTTGATGGGAGAATTGATGAAGAGCCTCATAATAAAAGAGAAATACAACAAGGGGATAAAAATTGGCACCCTATTTTGACTTGGATAGGTGTTGTGACAGGATGAACTACTGTCAAACATAAGTAAGGAATAAGGAAAATCTAGAGAACAGAAACTACACGAGGGCACACAAAGATTATGCAGGAGTACTCGGAGGATCCAACAAGGTACTGTAATGAGACAACAGGTAGAGTTCCTAGATGAAGCTCAAAGTAGAGACTGTTTGAAGGTTGTACAACATGAAGTCTTTTGTGCTCTTAATGAAGGCAATAGGCGATGACCTTTCCAATGTATTTAAGGATGAAAAGATGAGCTGTTGCAGATACATCTAATTGAGGGGGTGCAAAAGCATATGATAAAAGACGACTTCCTATGATAAAAGGCGAAGATACCAAAGGAAGTTGGTGTAAGTAGAGCTGTCAAGCAAAAAGGTGTAGAAGCTACAAACATAGAAATCGAGATGGACGATTGCGAGGAGTGTATCGCAACTCTCTTTTTCTATGTGATCAGTGACAGTGATCTTTTCCATAGTCCACATGGTGGTAGAGAATTTTTAGAGCTACTTTGAAACATCCTAACTGAAGGAAGATGCAACTGTCTATAAAAGGCGAATACACCTTAGAAAAGGTGTGAGGGCCGTGATAGTTGCCCTAAATCAGACCGCCGCATGATGATGAGCGAAGACACCTCAGGAAAAGGTGTTAGGGTCGTGGAAAGAGTCCAGTTCAAAACACCCCAAAATCGATACGATGGTTAAATATAAAGTAGACAGATGGATAGCCAATGAAGTGGCTATAATGAGTATGAAGACAAATGTCGAATTGACTTTCATGGATATTGCCCCCATGCTAAAAATCAATGAGCTATAAAACATTTGCCTTGGACAATAAGTGAATGACTTGTGCAACATTAAGACACGACTACTATATAAGAGCAGAGGGCATGTGCAGGTTTCTGGAACAAGTTGACTCTCGTCAAGGTGATGAGCTCGGTAATGACATTGTTATACTTAGAGTATAAAGACAGATATGGATCAACTTTTAATGAGCTGCCCCCATTATTAAAGGTAGAAAGCTACCTAAACTCTTGAGACTAAGAGTAGGAGACTCACGGAGAAGTAAGACGTAGATTCTAGGGTAGAATAGAGGGCAGACACAACTCTTGGATGAGTAGACTCTTAGAAGAGTGATGAGCTTGTGATCATATTGAGACACTCAGATAATGACTGTCGCACTTGGAAATAGAAATTTCTGTTTGAGGGGGTGTTGTAAGTCCTGGTGTAAGACTTGATAAATCATTACAGACCAAGCATGGTTGATACACTCGATAGGGAATATTGTGTTCCAGAGACAAGCGTTAATATTTTTCAAATATGATGTGTGAGACTATCTGGTTGAAGTGATCCTTTGGTATGAGCAAGGGTGTGCTTTGGTAACTCTGGTGATTGAAAAGTTTGGCGAGTACCTGTAAACTTGGCCACAGATGCTCTCGGAATGGTAAGCTTAGAAGAGCTGCAAGATGTAAGTTTGTGTTGAAGAAGCAAGAGGAAAATTGCCCATATAAATATCAAAAGGGGGTGATTGTTAGGATTTGTCATTAATGGGCAATATATTGTACAACCTACCCTAAAAAATAGGGTTACCATTGTCAGAAGCCTACAATGATAGGTATGTAGCCAAGTTGCACCACTATTGACAAAAATGGTGAAACCCATGTGTTGCCACCATTAGTGCCACAAATCATGCCATGATTTGTGGATCTTGTCTTACCATTGATGTCTATAAATAGAGGCATTGTTTAAGAGCAAAACGAGAGAGTGTGTTAAGAGTGAAGAGAGAAAGAGAGAGCTGTCATGGGCAGCAGCTCTGCTGTTATTGCAACTGTGAGCTGGGAGTTGAGTGTGAGTGGGTGTAATCTTCTTCTTCCATGTATTTATTTTGTGCTCTTTTTTTTTTATCTCTAATAATATCGACTCTTCCATAGATGTAGGCGATTTACCGAACCATGTTAAATATTGTGTCAATGTATTTAGTTTCCTATGAGCAAATATCAGTACATCACTAGTCCAATCGCCTAACAAATTAGTAGCCATGAAACATGTTAAGTTTTTGTGACTAATAATAGCATGTGTAAAGGAGATCCCAGGAAACAATATCAAGCAATAAACTTTCATCGATAAAATGGTGGATCTTGGATTTAAATCATAGATAAGGTAGGTTGCCTTAAGTAACTTAAATGTATGTTTTTTATAAATTCTAAAATATAACATTGTTTCCGGTTTATTTTATTGTTCAATATAAATCAAGTCATAAATTAGTAATTTATCAAACTATATATTTCAAATTATTAAAAAACCTAACCTGATTTAAAAATTAACTAAATTCAAGATTTAAGTTCTAAATAAAATATATTAACTTGAGTCAATCTAATATTAAAAAAAATTAAAATAATGTTATTTTAAAAATATTTAAAATTCTTTTTATTAATCTGATCAAATCTTAAATCAACGATTTACATATTACGGGCCTCATCACAGTATTTCAAATAATGAAGTATGTCCTTAGGCAACCCTTTTAATCTTATTTTATATTTTTTGAAATAAGGATACTTTTTTAAGAGAAATTTCTTAATTAAAAAGTTGAGGAACAACTTTGTAAGGATAGAAATTTAAAAAGATATCATTTTGGATTTTGACTTCAGTCAACGTAATATTGTAAAACCTAGTTTAGTTTACCTTGAACGGATATCTAGACATCCGTTTTGAAATTCCCTATTCTCAAATAACATGCTCTGTTCGAGCTAAGGTAATTTTTTTCCTTTTTTTTTTTTGTTCAAATGTCATAGATTTTGAAGAGATCATTGATATTGAGTTATTAGTCGCATTAACATTCTAATCTCCCATGGTTGGGATAGAAGTAGACTCCAGCAAGAAAAGAATTCCTGGATGGGATATATAGAAGTAGTCTTCAAATTAAATTGTATATAAGTAAGGAATTATTTTGGACACCATGGAAGCCACCCATATATTCCAAAGAAAAGCCTGTAGGGCACAAGGATTTTGTTTGTTTTCGGTCAACATTCTCGTGAATGAATCCTGAGTTTTTTTTATGGCTGGAAGCTGTTGATCAACATCATATGATGGGAACACATTTACTATTTGAATATGAGTGTTCAATTTGCTCCTTTTTCCAAGGTGAGAAACAAATCTACCAAATCATATAAAATCTAAGTTATGAATTGGACAAATTAATCTAAATTAATACAAGTCATTTTAAAATTTTAAACAAATCACAATAATATCTAAAATAACTTAAAAAATTAAACTAAATTTTAATTGAGTTAACTCTTATCTAATTTAATTTAAAATAAACTAAATCCCACGTCAATAAGTTATTGAATTAACATATTGATTAGTCAAGTTCTTAATTAATTAGTGGATTGTTGGGTTTAATAACTATTGTATAATTGATATACAATTGATCAACCCTTGTTTTTAGCAAATAATATTTTGGTTTTGAAGATGATATATATGAAATTAAATTCATTTCAAAGAGAACGTTTTGCTAAATTCAAGTACTACGTTCATGAAAAACGTTTAGATAATGTTTCTTGGGAAATCAGAACTCAAGTATGAGATGGCCATCTCACATTTTATATTCCATGATTAATTTTCTTCAATAAGAACAGAAAAGACCTCTCCCCCTCCCCTCGTTTCACATTTCTAGGACAAAAAGATTTCGAAAATGCAAAGAGCTGTGGGTTTGGAACTGAAAAAAATTAAATCATAGAAAAAGCTGTGTCCTTCAATTACTCCAAATTTAAAGAATGATCAGTAAATTCTCAAGTCTCAACAACCTTGATATTGTTTTCTTCGGCTTTATGAAATATATAGGCCTTCGATTTCATTAAAAAAGAAGAAACAAAGAAAGAAAATGACACAGGACTTTATTGATCCTACACAGGTCCACGGCTGTGGACTCAGTTCGTGTCCCATGCTTCCCTGTTGCTGTGGATTTAATTACTTTGAATGGTCGCTTGCTTTTCAGCTGACCAAAAAGTTTGAAAGATTTGAGGAAGAAAGCATTTTGAAAGAAATATCTCTTTCAATATCTTGTAGCACCTCACATAATCATATCCTAGTAAATTTGTACAAATTAAGAATCTCACATATTTGACCGATAATCTTCTTGTTTTTAATTAAAATCATATTTAAAAATATATAATTATACATAAAATACATTAGTGACGGCCTATACTTAGTAGTAAATCATTAATAATTATTTAGTGCGATTTATTTATGAATAATTCAAGATAACTTTTATGCTTAGAAACCATATGGTGTTTAGTTATATGTTTATTATTTTTTAAATGAGTTTATATTATTTATTTCAAAAAAATCATATCATCTGTGTAACCATATGGTGTCCTTACATTTTTGTTTTAAGGGTGCTACCAGTTTTATTCGGAGTTAGTGGCTACTCCTGATAAATGTACTTATCAAAGATTAAGCTTGTATTTTTATTTTTATAGAGATATAACAATATCTTAATCACTAGTTTAATAAATAAAATTACTACATTTGAATTTAATGACAAAGAATACAGAATTTCTCTCGACCAATTAAGTTTCGAAGAATTGCAATTGGATCCTTATGAGCTGCAGAAGAGCAAGCATGCCCTGCCTAGCTCAAACAAGAACATAGGTTCTATTTCTTTCTTCTGTTTTTTATGGGGAAAAAAACAATTCTGAGTTTGATATGTCTCTAATGATTGTCAACTTGCATCAAGAGAAAGCCAAAGCTAGGGTTGTTAAACAGATTTGATATTCATATATGATACAACCATGCAAGTACGTACGAATGATGGTTGGTGTCAGCTTCGTAAAATATTTCTTGTTTCCTTCGTTTTATTTTTAAACTATAGTATTTATTAAATATTATCCATTGACTTCTCATACAACTTTTTAATTAAAAATGGGATTCATAATTAATATATTTTAGTGCCACTAGTTTGGTCTTTCCTTGACTAACATGGCGTTAACTAGCTGTTTATTCAACTCAAATCTTGAGATTGAATCGAATAAAAACTGTTTATTTCATATAATATTGATGAATATAGTAAAATTAGAGGTAATAATTAAAAGTAAACAAAAATTATGTATTGTGAGATATCGGGAAGTAATAAACTATGATTTTAAATAGATAGCCTCTCTGAACTTAAAAAAAGAAGACCAATATTAAAATGAAAACAAAATATTAATATAAGAGAAGCCTACGTAGTTGTTATATTTTATTTTTCATTGGAAAATGATATATAGAAGAAATCACGTTCACTAAGCTTAATAAAATTACGTATTAAATCACCCTGTGCACATCATTTTTCATTTTTTAATTAAATATGGAATTCGTAGTTCAAAGGCGAGATAGAGCAAGAACTTGTTCATGGCCCTGAGCATATCCTGTTACTTCTGTATTGACTCGACCGGAAGCTGAAGGTTGGCTGTGTCCAGTAATTTTGTTGCTTGGCAATATCTCAGTGACAACAAAATTCTGCGCCAAAGCCCTTAACTGGAACTTCTGAATTTTTCCTGTTGAGGTTTTTGGTAACTCAGCCATGAATTCCACTCTCTTTGGAACCGTAAAATGGGGAAGGTTTTTCTTGCAGTAAGCGATAATATCAGATTCTTTGACATCGTTCGTGTCTCCGTTGGAGTTCTTTTTCACTGAGATGAATGCACAAGGACTTTCTCCCCATTTAGGATGTGGCATGGCCACCACAGCTGCTTCCAGGACTCTTGGATGTCTGTAGAGTACAGACTCCAATTCTACACTGCTGATATTTTCACCACCAGAAATTATCACATCTTTCGACCTGTCCTTGATTTCCAGGTAACCATCAGGATGAATGACACCAACATCTCCAGTAGCAAACCATCCATTCCTGAAGGCCTTGGAAGTTGCCGCAGGATCCTTGAAGTAACCTTTCATGATGCTGCTTCCTCTCAGGACAATCTCCCCCATTGTCTTTCCATCACGCGGCACGCTAACCATGGTGTCCAAGTCCTTGACGTCTGCATCAGCAAGAGTCAGTATGCTAATCCCTTGCCTCGCCTTGAGTTTTGCCTGATCCTGCTGTGGAAGCTTGTTCCACTTTTTCTGCCATTCACAAACAAGTGCTGGCCCAGTAGCCTCGGTAAGACCATAGGCATGCGTCACGTGGAATCCGAGACGTTCGATCTTTTGGAGCAACGAGGCTGGTGGGGGTGCGCCTCCTGTGAGTATTTCAACCGGGGAAGTGATTTCGCGGCGCTCATGAGGCCTGGCCTCAAGCAGAACGTTGAAAACAATTGGTGCACAGCACATGTGAGTCACCGCATGTTCGGCAATGTTATGGTACATGTCTTGAGCACTGGTGTTGCGTATGCAAACGTTGGTTCCGCCTCGTGCCGCGACACCCCAAGTGAATGTCCAGCCATTGCAATGGAACATAGGGAGAGACCATAGATAAACAGGTGCATTTCCCATTTCCCATCCAAGAATTAGGCTAAGAGAGCTAAGATAAGCACCTCTGTGACTATACACAACTCCTTTCGGAGCAGATGTTGTTCCTGATGTATAATTCAAGGCTATAGGATCCCATTCATCTTGAACTAGCTCACCAGTGTATCCTGGATTGCCCCTCTGGACAAGCTGTTCATACTCCAGCTGGCCGAACTGGACACCGGTAGGTGTGTCGATGTCGTCAATGCAAGCAATAATTGATGGTACAGCGCCATCCAGGAAACTAAGGGCCTTACTTGCTAACTCCTTGTATTGGTAATCCACAAAGAAAACCTTAGCCCCTGAATGGCTAAGAATGGTGGCTATATTCTTAGCATCTAGCCTTGTGTTGATAGTATTAAGAACTGCTCCAGCCATAGGCACAGCAAAATGCATCTCATATACTGCAGGAATGTTTGGAGCCAACACGGACACCTACATAAGCAGGAGAAAAAATTAAAAATGATGATACGTTTGATACATCTAAAACTGGAGAAAGAATTCAACGAATAAAGCTTGGTGAACGTACGACATCGTTTTTTCCGACGTTAAGGGACCGGAGGGAATCTGCAAGGCGGCAGCAACGTTCATATGTTTGACTCCATGTGAAGCGGGTGCCCTCATAGATAACAGAGGTACGGTTGGCATAAACAGCATTAGCTCTCTTCAAGAAAGTTATGGGGGTGAGAGGAACATAATTTGCATCGCATTTTAGTAGTTTATCCATTGTTGGAGCTGGGAGTATTTGGATAGTCTTGCTCGAAGATATGGGAAGAGAGGAGGAGAGTGTTTTGTGGAGTTTTTGATGGACTTGAAGATGTGCGAGTGGGGGGGTTTAAATTAGCAAGGGCTCGAACATGAAGGTGGCCGGTGGCTATGGAGAAATTATTATATGGATTTGATGCTAATATTTTATCCTTTTTTTAATAAAAAACATTGGGTGTTGATATGAGCAATTACGAACCTGGTAAAAGAAATAGTTTAAGAAACTCAATTATAAAATATTAGAATTTCGATTTTTTTTTCTCGTGAAAACAAAATATAATATCATATATTAGATGGAGAATATTTTAATTTTTGGTCGGATGGAGTTAAAAAACAGTGTTACATGCTCACATGTTATTAATTATTTGTTATGCACTCAAATACATGTAGAAAATCTTACCATATCTATATACTTATCTGAATTTTAAGATATATAACATAAAGAATTCATGATATATAGTTTTTTTTTTATTTTCTCTATGTCTAAGTTTTGATGATTAATTTTGTTTTAGAAATAAGGATTGACTGATCACTTCCTCTGAGAAAGAAGATTGATTATTAAATTTGATTTCAAGAATAGATTGTAAAATTAAAAACAATTTTCCTCTAATAATAACTATATGTTATTAGAAAAAACAATTCATTATCTAATTACTTGCCACCATAAGTTATCATCACTACATATTATTACCACATGGTATAATAACTAAAAACTCCCTGATTTAGAATGGGAGAAATGTTGACTACTTCAATTCATGTATTGCTATTTAATAAATCAGTATCTACTGTGCCAAAGAAAACTGGGCAAATGTTGAGTTCAAATTACTAGAAACAAACGCTGTCTTCGCCGCTTCTAATAATTATATTAATTTAATTTAAAATAATCTAATACTAAATGATCGCCTAATCTTGTGAAACTTGGGTGGATTACCACTAAATGAGTTTTGATGAGTTGTGTGGTTACTCACATGAATTTGAACACAGGCCATTGAACATTATTTTCATTAAACCTTTCTCCACTGATGAATTGATTTGAGACCCGATCGGTTATTAGTTAATTTGAGATTCAAAGTTAATTAACTTTTTAATTTGAATTATGTATTTAAAAAAATCAATATAATATTAATCAAACAGATTAACTCATAGTCTGATTAAAACTCGGTTAATTTTTTTAAAAAATAAATTTTGTTTTAATTATTTTAAAAAATTATTATTCAAAATCAACTTAACTTAAGCTATATGACGCATGTTTCATGCCATGCATCAGATTCATGTTTAATAAACATGCTATCGACTAACCAATGTGATGTTTTCAATTTTCTCTTGAAAGTGATAATATTCACATCTGTGTGTGGCTGTGATCTTACACTTAATTATAGTACTGTGGTCCACAATATTCAGTGGCAAACAAGTAATAATGAATTATGCCTCTCTGTCAAATTGGAAGAGGACTGATGCATGTTTGATGAAGATGTAACACACACACATGGTAAATCCTATGTCGGCAAAAACATGTTGTAGGATCAAATAATTTAGAAGTTGGGTATGGTTCATGTGATGGAGTGTTTCGGAATGCTGTAAGTTTATTTATTTTTTTATTTGAAAAAAATCATGTTTTTCAATGATTTAAACATATTAATATAATTAAATTATTTTTAAATAAAAAATACATTTAAAAATTATTCTCATCACGGTAACAAACACAAATAAATCAAGAATATCACCGACTTTATGTCATTATTTGACCTTTATAATGATAATTCTATGCATGATTAATTTTTAATTATTATTTTTATAATCATTGATATCCGGATCAGTTTATATATGATTTAATTTTTTTTAATTTTTTAATGATTTAAATATATTGATATATTTAAACTATTTTTAAATAAAAAATATTTTAAAAAAATATTCTCACCGCAAGGACAAATACAAATAAATCAAGAATATCATTAATTGGCTTTTATAATGATAATTCTATGCGTGATTAGTCCTTAACTTCAAAATTGTGGATGTGAAAAGTTGCAGTAATTTATTCATACCCCTATATATTTCTGTAAAGATTGTAGAAGTTAGGGTTAGCAAAATCAGATGGGACAAAACAATATTTGTTGAAGAGCCAACCAGGTTCGAAGTCTTGGTAGGAGAAAGTGGAGGACACAGACATCTTTCCAGCGTTTGATGACCACAGAATTACAATAGGGCAAGGAAAGGGAAATTAGATTCTCTATGTTTCTGAATTCAACATTTTTTTTTTTAATGTTCATTACTATAAGGTTGTTGAAATATATAGTACAAAATAGTGTTTGATACCTCAGGTGCACTGCTTGCTACATTATAGTTTTGTGGTGGCTCCAAACTTAAAGTCTTGCATGAGACGGCAAAGTCCAAAAAACGTTCCTTCGAAACGAAGACAATAAAATTATTATTGCTGCTAAAAAAAAAGGAAAAAACCTCAGAATTGCCCTTCAATTATTGGATTATATATATATGAATAGAAAGACTTAATTGAATTTTTTTAAAAAAATAATAAAGGATGGAATTGGTAAAAATATGTGTGCCCAAAATAAAAGAAAATTTCGCACTCCTAAAATGGTTTCATCAAAGAGAAAGAGCTTAGAAGTTGCCAAGCTAATATCTTTCTGATCTTGAGAGTAAATTTCTAGGAGATTTTGCTTCTGATTTTCAACTATATTTATTGCTTTCAAAGGTGTGTGAAGGAAAGCTACCGCTTGGTTATCTTTTTCAACGTTGTCTTTTTCATAGTCTTGTACAATGAATTATTTTTTTTATTATTTTTTTTTTCCAAATCTTCTTGTCCCATTAAAGGACTCCATGCATGTGATGTCTGTGGAGGTTGTTGGTCATGGCAATTGATGGAGGGCAAGATCGTGTCAAACGAGATATGTGAACGAGGTCATTCACATTCAAGAAAAGAGAAAAAAAGTTTAATTACAATGAACCATCAATTATTGAAGCCCTCTTCTGTTCATGTTTTCTTGTGTTATGTAGATTGCTTTCATTTTTTTATAAGAAATAAACTATTTTTTTAAGAGAATCAAAATGATGTAATTTTGATAAAAATATAAATTCAATAAAAAAAGTTAACACCGGTTTTTAATTGGTCAACCCACATTCATTTGTCGCTAATTTTTTTATTTTTTTTTAATTTAAACTGGTATAAAATTTAAAATAATTAAATCCCTAGCCCATCAGATCACCCAAATTTAAAAATAATGGTAATGACATTGCTAGAGTTGGGGCTCTCTATTTTTGCCTTAGAGTCTTTGACCTCTCTTTGCTTTGCAAAAAAGGAACACGAATCAAGGATATCATGATCATTGGAATGAACTATTTGAAAGTAGTAAATTCTCTTTCACTGTTTATACTCTTGGAAAAATTCTTTATTATCAATCTTCCAAGAATCTTACCATAAGTAAAAACTTGGGGTACAATCCGAGCAAAATATTAACAGAGACTATGCCTCATGGCCAAAACAATGTAGTCATCATTTCACAAATTATGATGGATTGGGATAGCTAAGATTTTTAAAATCTTTAATTTGATTCATGATTTTTTTTCCTTCACAATTGAACCATTTAGGGCCTAAATTAGCACCCATTTTATTATTTTTTTATGAAGAAAGGGTTTAATTAAAAGTCAAAGAATCAAAGTAAAAATAACAAGTAAAATAGATGGTGGATTCAAATTTCATACAAAAAAACTTATTTTGACAAAAGTCCATGTATAGACTTCTATATATCCATTATACCAAAACTTAGTGCTCAACTTAGAAATACAGAATACTTTTAATTGAAGTAGATAAAGAACCTACAAAATACCTCTATAGTTGTATTAATTTATATTAGATGCATATTCTTAATCTTCATTAGAGGTTTATATAATTTTTTTTCATAATTAATTTTTATTAAATATAGTAAAAGAACATAAAAAAATTAAAATACTTTATATTTATAAACAAAACTTAAAAAAATATTTAAAAAAAAACTATATAAATTATTTTAGTATAGATTTAGGAATTATAAACATAATAAATTATATATATATATATATAAAAATTCTGATAAAGGTCATCGAGTCATAAAATTAATGACACTTCTATACTTAATAAGTCGAGTATTTTTACACGTTTTTATAAAGATAAAAATCCTTTCATACTCGTCTTTATTCAAATAAATAAAAATAGGTATAATTATCATCCCTGAACTTCATCAAAAACTGACCGGAAAGCTTCATTTGTTAGGATACTAGCATGCAAACCCGACAAAACAAAAGGTAAAGGACAGGATAAAATGAGAAATGAGACATACAAGAATTTACATGGTTCACCCAATTGGGCTACGTTCACAGACAAATATAGAAGAATTTTACTAAGTAATGTGGGAATTATAACTTCTCTCAAATAATACAGGAACAACTAAGAATCTCTCTATTACTAGGAGAAAACACCTCACTTACTCTATCACAAATACCTCATAATTTTGTGGGATTATTTTCCTTCCCTCACTCTACTCTTCCTCTCTTGTTTCATTCTTGTGTTGTGTATTAAGGTTTGGATGCTTTGCCTATTTACAGCAAGCATCCATACATGAGACAAGAGCAACAATTGGTGCTACAAGTAGCATCAAATTAGTGTCCATTATTATTGAATTTGCAACACCAATTAATACCTAATATTATTAACTTTGTCAACAATATTTAGCTGATTTCACATCATTTACCTCTTTCAAGTTTACATGGAGATCTTGACCACCACAGCTACTCCTCTACTCTTTAGATCATAGGCTATCAATCTGAAATTGAAGTGGGAGTTTATATATTCAACAGGAATTAGTTATTAAATTGTGTGGTTGTTTTGTAATATTGATTAGTATATTATTTCGATTAGTGATTAAATTTTATGGTTGTTTTGTAATATTGATTAGTATATTACTTCTTTATATATATATCAGGATGCACTCCTTGACACAATTCATAAGTGAGTCATCACTTCCAAAAGCTAAACCATAGAAAAGAGTCCGTGAACTTAAGGTTCTCAGTGATCATATTTTTACAAGTGGATTAAGAAGTATAAACGGTACGATTTGAACCAGGAATGTCATCTCTCCCTAATTGACTTATTATCACTTAATTATTATTAGTTGAGTTAGTTTAGCTATTAGCGTACTTGCATTAGTATATTACATTTACAATAAGTTTGGATGGATTACTAATCAATAAATTGCATTTGTTACTAATTTGAAAAACTACCGATTTATTCAGTGGTCATTAATTTAAATATGCACGTAACTTGTGAAAATGAAGAAAGTTAGGCATATTTGCTTACCTAAATTATATTAAAACACCAAAAAGAGGCAAAAAAGAAACAAAAATGAATTTCCAAAATCTATGGCCTGCAGATATACTTGGAATTAATCAAAAAAGGTTTTTTTTTATTAAGTGTCATTTGTTAATTCTTTAAAAAAACAACTTAATGGTCGATACTTGTGTAAGTTTTACGTTTGGTGCATCGAACGAGTAGGTGAGTTTTCTTGACGATGATATCTATGTTGACTTTCATGTTGTAATTAATAAAATCACAATGCAAAACGCCACGCATGTTGTAGACGGTTTACTTGGTTTTTTTTTTTTTTTTTGAGATAAAGTCTTCGTATTGATCGAATTAATTAGCAGGCTTTAGGGTTATTTGTTTTGAAGATTTAATTTAGATATTAATTAATGTGTTAAGGGTTGCTAAATGCAATTAATATCTAGTTTTTTTTTTTAATCATCGATTTCCACCTATAATTATCTTGATATTTATTGACAGAAACTTTTAATTGATAAATACCAACAAAAACATGAATATTATTTTCCGTTGATATTTTCATTTATAATTGATAATTTTATGATTGTGAGGAATTAGCGCTCTTGTTTATGTGGAAATGCCTATCATCAAACCTGGTGTCGTCCCACTACTGAATTAAGAAATACTGTAACCACTAACCACCATTCTTGTTGTTATGCCAAGTGTCCATTCTCCACCTCTTGGTAAGGAAGAAGTCAAGGCAGACTCTAGAGTTTAAACGGAATTCTTTTGCTTTTGCAACAAGTTAACAATGGAACGGTCTATATTTTGGAAAAACACCTCTCAATTCCTTTGGTAGCATTTTCTACAGAATTTCACTAATTTGACCTAAATGACGATGACTTTCGGCCGTAGACTTCATAATTAAGTTCAACTTAGTGAAATTCTGTGGAAAATGCTAAGTTGTTGTGAAGGTCACACACTTTATAGTAGTATTTAAAGGTCAATGTTGGAAACCAAAGCCTGTGGTAGTCGAAGTCATAAACCATTAGAATTCAGTGGTGTATACAAGTAAATTAACAAGATCATATGGTGGAGTCACATGGAAATTGAGGAGGAAGAACCAAGCAAATGGAGAAGGAACTTGGAAGGAAGAAAAGCTTACATATTTGTAGAGAAAAAGAAAATACTTTGTTATCTTAGACTGTAAACCTGACAAAGAGCACTCAATTTTGCAAAAACCTTTTTTATTTTTATTTTTCCTTCAAGGGAGAGACTTGAAACTGATATATCTTAAAAATAAGTAGAAATGTGACTACTACTTGATAGCTGCTTGATCCAGAAAACTAAGCCGCGAAGAACTAGTTGTTGAAGACTGAAGAGATTCATATATATTCCATGAGAGGGGAAAAAACAAAAAATCCCGTGAAGTTTGAATTTAAAGGTATTAGGAATGCGGTAATGTTCGCACTTAAAAATATTTTTTTAGAAATATATTAAAATAATATTTTTTATAATTATTTTTCGTATCAATGTATTAAAATAATTTAAAAATAAAAAAATAATAGTTTAGAGGTATTTAGGAATATAGTAGTAGTTATGGTTGAAAGTGTTTTTCGCTCAGAAATATATTAAAATAATATTTTATTTATTTATTTTTGTAGATATTAACACATCAAAACGAACTAAAAACAAAAAAATAATAATAATTTAAAGGGTGTTTAGGAATGTGGTAGTAGTTGCGGTTTAAAATGTTTTTCATTTTAAAATACATCAAAATAATATTTTTTATTTATTTTTGTAAATATTAACACATCAAAACAAACTAAAAGCAAAAAAATAATAATTTAAAGAGTATTTAGGAGTGTGGTAGTAGTTGCGATTTAAAGTATTTTTTATTTTGAAATATATCAAAATAATATTTTTTTATTTCTTAAATTATTTTTGACATCAACACATTAAAACAAAAAAAATTCATATTTTTGGAAAGCACTACTTCAACCACGTTCCTTGCCTTATAGTCTTTTAAGTTGCGTTTGGGTAGTATATTATAAGCATGTTTAGCATTGTATTAACGGTTGCTTTTTAAAATGCATTTTGTTTAAAAATACATCGTAATAATATATTTTTTTTAATTTTATTTTTGTTATCAGCACATCAAAATAATTTAAAAATATTCTAAAAAAATTAATTTGAAGCAAATAAAAATTAATTTTTACAAAAACACTTTCTAATAATAAAAACAAACAAAACTTAAAATAAAAAGGTACAAAAATGTGTTTGATTTAACATATTGTAATAATTTTGAAATAAGCTTTTACCTTTACAAAATAAAAAAAACATGTATATTTCTTCATTCTCCAAACACTACCTTAATTCTTAAGGTTGATTACATCCAACAACCTCCAATGTGTTTTATCAAACTAAAAGTGATTATTCGAATGAAGTCATTTTGCAGAGGACTTGGCCCATAGTATCTGCATTTGTTGATGAACCCGCCATGGTTAGAGGTACAGCAGCATTGGATGTAGAAACACCAGCAGATGGTCCAGAATATGAAGTATCAGATTTCACAACACCTCGTCCAGAACCCCTTATAACCCCCATCAAAGTCCCTCCTGAGCTGTTGTTCACAGGTCTTGGCTTGACTGAAGAATCCAAAGTCCAAACCATTAGTTTGGGCAGATGGAGCTGTGACTCCTCCTGAACTGGACATAGAGCTCTTCTTTGTGGTTGTTGTATCAGATTTAAACTTGCTCTTTGTGGATTGCCCAACTGAAAAAGACCTGTCATCAGCTGGAGTAGATGGATGACTATCATCAAGAGCCACACGGGTAGTCTGTCCTGCATGACTCCTTTGCTTCCACATTGTTAATACATCGTTCATTTTCTTCTTGTTAGCCAAAATACTGCTCTTTGAAGCAAGTTTTATCTCTTTTGCTTTCTCCTTCTCTTTTTTCTCTGCAGCTGATGCTGCTGAAGGAGCAGCCTGGACAGCATCAGGTAATGAGGCAGCCTTCTCTGTGGATGTAATTGTAGCAGCTGGAGCAGAAATTACTACTTTTCTGTTACTGGAACTGTCAGATGACCTGGAATTCTCAGACTGATTACTAGATGCTTTATTGTCATTGTTATCTGTGAAAGGGATGTACTGCTGAGTTTGCTGGTCATAAGAGTACCAAACCCCTTGATTGCCATCATAATAAAGACCTGTACAGAACAGGAGCATATCACGCAATCAAAGAACCAACTTGAAAAGGAATTATGATTTTAGATTAAGCTCTAAAGATGACACATGTAGAATGCTAGTTACAACTATTCTAGGTTCAAAAGTTCTTGGTCCATGTGCATATTGTACGTTGTTAGTTCACAGCAACAACCATAAAAAATTTCCTAGAAGACAACCACTCCAGCACAGCAAAATAATTTCTTCCTACACGACCTTTTGAACGGGTTCTTTTAATTTTCATCACAATTCTCCTTGATAAGGAGCCAAATCCCTAACTTTTCCAAGGAAACAAGCAAAAATTGAATCTTCAGAAAAACAAAAGCGAAGGATCAAAATGATTCCTAAATTTAAGTGATGAGGTTATAGATTGCAAATCAGCATATTCATAAACCAGAAATGAAGCACATGCAATTAAGATAAAGGGTACAAGTAGTTATGCAACTAAAAATATAGCAATATTAAGTTATAGTTAGTAATATTCCAAGCGACAAATAGAATTGGTATGGACAAGAAAAGAATACTTAGGAGGCATTTCTCCATTCAACGAACCATAGCAAAACCTGCTCTGTCTAATGCATGAATGAAATCACATAGAGATCAACATCAAAAGGTTTGAGCACAAATCCATTAAGGTGGAAGTAGGACCTTGACAAACACCCAACCACATTCATCTGAAGTTCATGGAGTGGATTCCTTGTCAACGCCTAATTGCCATGACAAATTACATGTTGATAATCTGACTGAGATTTATTCTTCGATCAAAAGAAATGCCTACGGCCTCAAAGATTTTAAAAAAATGCCTAAACTGGTTAATCTGAGGTATGAAATGGATGTATCATATCAGAATATCATTTTCCTCTGTTCTGCTCATCAACATTCACTTTACAAAACCATTTCTCCAAGAAGAGCGAGGCCCTTGTCTTTGGGGTATCTGTTGCATTTCTAAGGTACAAAACACAAGAGCAATGTCAACTTTCTCCTACTTTCCCACCAACAATCTCTTCACAAAATGCTTTCAGTGACTTCAAATAACAGAATATCAAAGTAGTTTACGGACAGCGTAGATTTTCTTGCTAAAAAAAAGAGTAGATTTTCCCTTCATATTCTGAAGTCTGAAAGTATGTCAATAATTAAAGTTCTTAACCAAAAAGAAGTTGCAATAATTGAAGGAAAGGTTCCATGAAATACCTGTTGGGAAAATGCCGCTGCCTCAATTGCAGCTGCTGCTAAGCTGCTTGTGACGGTCCTAATGCCCCTGGGCCAAGAATTTTCTTCACATGAATCTTTTTTTTTATTCGAGAAAACCCCACCTTCTAGAAAGCATACTTTGTAGGTTTAGATAAGCATGTAAAACCCTAGCTTTAAATAAGCATATAAAATCCTAGTTGTTTCATATTTTTACAAAAGATGCAAATCCTGACTGAAATTAAAAATTTATTATGCAAATCTCAAATTTTTTATCATCTTGAAAACTCTTCACATAAACCACTCGTAAGATCAGCCCATTCTTCTCGAGAGTGGTTCCATTGATGGCATCAAGGCTTTAGTAGCATCCTCAACCTACAAGACAAGAACCATGTTATTACAAAGAGTGCATCTATTATTTCTTCATGCAGCTCTTTTCTATGGCTTCTCTAATTCTATAAAGAGCAAATAAAATCCTTCATAAGGAGGACAGGGGTCTTGCAGGGCCCGAAGGCCAAACACCTAAATTTTCAAAAAGAAAAGCTTGAAGGAGCATAAAGTGCTTGAAATGGGAATTCATTAGGTAGCTAAGCTATTGATATCAGCAACATACAAATTTTGAGAGTCTCCATGGTACCACTAAATTTGGTTAATTTTGATAGCCCATACTGGAAGATGGAAAGAAAAACAGCACCACCAAATCACAGTTCGCTGTATATGCTCTAAGATAATTAAAATGATGTAATTTTGATAAAAATAAATTCAATAAAAAAAAGTTAACACTGAGTTTTAATTGGTCAATCCCAAGTTAACAATATCAAGGGTATCATGATCTTTTGAATGAACTATTTGCAGGTAGCAAATCCTCGTTCAGTGTTTATACTCTTGGAAAAATTCTTTATTATCATTCTTTAAAGAATCTTACCATAAGTAAAAACTTGCGGTACAATCTGAGCAAAATATTAACAGGGACTATGCCTTGTGGCCAAAACAATGTAGCTTTAAAGAATATTCATCATTTCACAAATTATGATTGATGGGGATAGTTAATATTTTTAAAAGATTTAATTTGATTCATGAATTTTTTTTCTTCACAATTGAGCCATTTAAAGCTGAAATTAGCACTCATTTGATAAAAATAATTTCTAAAGAAAAGGCTGAATTAAAAGTTAAAGGACCACAGTAAAAATAAAAAGTAAAATAGGTGGTAGATTCAAATTTCATACAAAAAACTTACGTTGATACTCAATCTTTTTGAATTTATAGGTAACTAGTCCCTTTAGTTGTTAAAAAATCAATTTTAATATCAAACCTTATTTTTTTTTATTTTTCAATTCTTTGTTTGAGAATAAAGAAAGAGATGCTATTATATTCTAGTGTAGAAAGATAAAATGATCATTGATGATGATTTCAGCCACTAAAAAAATTAAAATCAGTGTCAATAGTGTTATAACCTCTTTTGAGCCCCACGTGAAAATAAAAATAAATAAATAATAATTAAAAAAAAAGATTAGAACAGTGTCGTTTTGAACGACACTGTTCCTCTTTCTTCTTCCTCTGGACGTGTAGCAGGGGAAGAAAGAAAAGGTTCCTCTTTCTTCTTCCCCTGGACGTGTAGCAGGGGAAGAAAGAAAAGGTTTGTTTTCTTCTTCTTTAATTTTACAGCATCTGTCTCTTGTCGCATGCCCTGTCAAAACCGAGGGAGCCACACCTAGCCAGCCGAGCTCGTTGGCCAACCACCCACCGTGTGCCCTGCCAAAACCGAGGGAGCCGCACCTACTAGCCGACCACCCGCCGCATGCCCTACTCCCCATGCATAACAGTAAAGAGCCCCACTCCTTTGGCTCTATAAATAGCACCCAACTCAGCAGAGGAAGAGGGAGGGAGAAAAGAGGGGAGGGATGAGCTTTTGAAAAAGAAAACGAAGAAGAGAGAATAGGAGGGAGGAAGTTTGAACGAAAAAAAGGGAGAAAAGAGGGGAGGGATGAGCTTTTGAAAAAGAAAACAAAGAAGAAGAAGAAAAGAGAATAGGAGGGAGGAAGTTTGAATGAAAAGAGAGAGAGAGAGAGAGCCAAAACAGTAGAGGAGAGAAAAACAGAGACTGGGGTCTTTGCACGGAGAAGAAGAAGAACCGAGCCTCATCCCCTGGAGCCACCGTCATTCTACCACCCTCAGTGCTACCAACAACAGTAAAACCACCGTGAGAGGGAAGACCACCATCAGCAACAGAAGAATAAAACATAAATAGAGGAGAACAGAGTAGAAGAAAAACATAGAGAAGAAGAAAAAGAAAGGTTGACCACCGTCCACGCCACTCCTCGGGCCGCCGCCACTAGCACCACCACCAACATCACTGGGAGTGTCTGTCATCGTCGTCAATATCATTTATGCCACCAAGTTTGTCCAGCCCCTCTTATTGCTGTGTCTACACCATTTCCTCGCATTTTACTGTTCAAATGAAACTTAATTCACTTGAACAGTAAATATTATTTCACTGTTCACGTGAATTATAATTCACGTGAATAGTGAAATGTTGTTGTTACTATTCACTTGAATTTTGAAATTTGCAAAAAATAAAAAATAAAAATAAAAATAAAATTTTAAATTATTTCAAAGAACCTGTGATTTTCTGCAAGTTTTGTTATTGCATTTTAATCAATATCGGTTTGTATTTTTATACTGTAAAGATACATATCCGGTATTAAAATACCCAATTTTTGTCAAGTCATAAAAAAATGATAAAAAAAATATATTTTGTTTTCATGCATACGTCCTAGTCTCTCCAATATATATATATATCATCTCATCATATTTTCATAGAAAAAAGAAAATTTCAAAAAAATATATGTATTAGCATGCATTTTGGCTTCAATAACCAGTTTATTCAAGTCATGAGAACTAGGCTAATATTTCAAAAATTCCAAAAAAAATATTTTATTTTCTTTTAATATCTGGGGTTATGATCTTATACGTAAGACGTATTCTGAAAATTAAATTTTTGTGTTTAAGTCAAAGTTACCCGATAAGATAAGGATCTCCTTACCGAGAAAGACTTTTTTTAAACTATACCAAAAACTAGGAAACATAAAAAAAAAAAAAACGGCCAGGTCAAAAACTACACCAGCCTTTTATTATCAATGTTGAATTCAGAAACATAGAGAATCTAATTTCCCTTCTTGCCTTAGGTAGAATGTATTTGGGATGCTAATACCTTCCCTTTACACAACCAGTCCCCATACCCAATCTTTAAGACCAGTTAGGGTTCCTAGTGATCAAAATACTAGGTGACGACTCCCAATCCATTTTCCACCAATAAAAGACTAGATTTTCTTGTCCCCCTATATTTTCTAGATAGATATTATACAACATTTCCAGATAAAAGTGGAAAACTTGTCGCAACACCGCACACATGCGACAAATAGGTTCCATTTCATAAGGATAATTTTATTTTAGTGTTGTTTCCTTCTCCTTACCTTTAGGAGAAAGATCTGATTATAAGAATATTTTTTAGTTCAAGTTGATTTTACGTTTTTGAAGTCATGAATAGGGGTATTAAGGTGTTTGAAGTATTTTTCAAGTGTTTTGATTCTACATCGCTTTGCTATTTTTTTATATATAAAAAAAAGAATAGATAATATATTTTCCATGCCTTTAAGAAATTTTAAAAAATAAAGATAACCCTAGGTGCCTTGGCTAGGTTAGAAGGCTCAAACGCCTATGTTATTTTTCTTGTTATTTTATATTTGGGTTAAAAAATTTAAAAAGAAAACTATTAAATCCAATTGAGTTCAAAATTCAGACCGTAAGTTTTTTGTCCCTCAATCTAAAATAAAAATACAATTTCATTATTTTTTATTAATGATATATTTTTATTTAACTTAAACCTAAAAAAATATAAATTTATTATTTGTTATCAATGATGAGTTATAACTATCCCGGCATCATGTGTCTATTCCAATTTTTTTACTTATAAAAAAATATGTTATATAAAAAATTATCTTGTGTTTTATAGTTGTATAATTAAATAAAAATAATCTTTAGGTTAATTTTTTTTATTAATTGTAACGACATGCATAACTTGTATCACCAATTTATTTGATTAATTTAAATTTATTTAGTTTTTATTTTAATAAATATTACTTTTTACTAATTTTATTCTTTAGCATTGAAAAAATAAAAAGAGAACTAACGTAATTAGCCCTCTAATTTCCTTATTGTCAGAGCTCTTATGGATTCAAATCCAAGATACATCAACAACCGCAGAATATAACTAAGGATGTGGATTGATTTGACAACCCTATTATCGCTGGTAAATAACACCATCAGAATTTAATTTAATTTAATGTCGTGAGCACCATTTTCATATTTTACAGATGGAGCATGCATGGTTGCTAGGAGAAGGGCTGGAATCTTTGAGGGGAAGGAAAAAAAAAGAGATTTAATTGTCTTTGACTTTGAGTGTTGGCTTGGCAAGGATGGGCGCATGCATGCCTCGTATTTCACCTGTTCAAACACAACCTGAAAATGAGTAGCCATGAAACATGTTGAGTTTTTATGACTAAATAATAGCATGCGTGAAGGAGGTCCAGGAAACAACATCAAGCAATAAACTTTCATCGATAAAATGGTGGATCTTGGATTTGAATCTACAATAAGTGGGATAAATGCATTAGTTAATGTAGATATATAGTAGTTACTCGTATACAACATTCACTTAACGGATAAATGATTAAGTACCGCATCATTTCAACAATTTATTATGTTTTTCTAATGATAGTTAAAAAAAATTCAAAGATTTGAGTTATAGATAAGATAAATTGACTTGAGTCAATTTAAATTTATGTTTTTTTACAAATTTTAAAATGATATTGTTTCTAAAAAATATCAATTTTTTTATTCAATATTACAAATTAAATTTTATATCATTACTTTATCAAGTTGTTTCTAATCATAATTTTAAAAACAACTAGATTTAAAGATTTATTTAATCCAAGACGAGTCATGGATTAAATAAATTAATTTTGGTAAACTTAATCACTTATTTAAAAAAACAATGTTATTTTGGAAAAAAATCAAGTTTTTATATTGACTTAATTAAATTTTAAATAAGTGATTTACCGAGTTGACATGACTAATCTAATAATACTATTTCAAAATATTGTGTTTGGTCCCGTACCATGTGATGGGGGACCACCACATTAAATTTTCAAGAGATAGCATATTAAAATTTAATGTTCGGGTACTGTAGCGGCAGAAGTGAAAAACAGAAGAGAGGAGAGGAAAACCAAGAGAGAGAAATAGAAGAAGAGGCAGCAGAGCAGCCTGTGTTCTTTCTTCAATTTCCAGCTTGTTCACCGTTAGATCGGGTTGAGATTTTGAAAGCAATATCTAGACATGTAACTCTTCATTCTGAACGGTTGGATCGAAAATTGATGGTGTGGAAGCTGGTCGTTCTAACAGAAAATGAGGTTGTCAATATTGTGAGTTTTTCTCAAATAATTCTTCTTTAATCTTGTTGTAATCCGAGAATAAGTTGTTCTTGATGGTATATATATTGTATCCCTTAATTGAATCTGAGAAAGAATAATTGTGAACCCATTATTTGTTGATAGTGGAAGTTTTTAGGTGGATTACGATCCCGTGGTTTTTCAAGTATTGGGGTTTCCACATTAATATCTTGGTGTTGATTTTATGATTATTTGCATTATATTTGGTTATTATTTGATTATGTTTTACTGCACAAAGAGGAAAAGAATTGGAATTTGTGAATTGTATTCCACTGAATTGATCCGAGTAAATTGATGTCCGGTTATTCCTAATTTTTCCAACACAAAATGATTAAACATGCCCCAAAGTAACCCTTCCAATCTTGTGTTATATTTTTAAAAATGAGGATATTTTTTTAAAAGAAATTTCTTAATTAAAAAGTTGAGAATCAATTTTGTGTAAGGATAAAAATTCAAAAACATATCATTTTAGATTTTGATTTCGATCAACCTAATATTGTAAAACATAGGTTAACTTAAACGGATATCTAGACATCCATTTTGAAAGCTTTTATTCGAGTTGAGTTAATTTTATTTTTTTTGTTCAAATGTTATGGATTTTGAAGAGATCATTGAGTTTTTTGGATAAATAATTAAAAATATTATTAATCAGTCACTCAGCACAAAAAACATTTATGATGCATACTACTGAGTTATTAGTAGCAACCTTCTAATCTCCCATGGTTGGGATAGAAGTAGACTCCAACACGAAAAGAATTCCTGGATGGGATATATAGAAGTAGTCTTCAAATTAAATTATATACAAGTAAGGAATTATTTTGGACACCATGGAAGCCACCCATATATTCCAAAGAAAAGCCTGTAGGGCACAAGGATTTTGTTTGCTTTCGGTCAACATACAAATGGAAGTAGTGTTCAGTTTGATCTTTTTTCCAATGTTAGAAACAAAGCCACTAAATCATATAAAATCTAAGATATGAATGGGGCATGCTAACCTAAATTAATACAAATTAATTCAAAATAGTATTGTTTTAAGATTTTAAAAAAAATTCACAAATGATACCTAAAAATAACTTAAAAAATCAAATTAAATTTTAATTGGATTAATTCTTATCTAATTTAATTTAAAACGGGTTAAATTTCAAAACAACAAGTCATTAAACTCACATCTGGATCAATCAAGTTCTTAATTAGTGAGTTATTAAATTAACCTGCCAGTTTCATAACTATTTTATAATTGATATATAATTCATCAACGCTTACTTTTAGCAAATAATATTTTGGTTATATATATGAAATTAAATTCATAGAGAACTTTTTGCTAAATTCAAGTACTACGTTCATGAAAAACGTTTAGATAATGTTTCGTGGGAAATCAGAACTCAAGTATGAGATGGTCATCTCACATTTTATGTTCCATGATTAATTTTCGTCAATAAGAACAGAAAAGACCTCTCCCCCTCCCCTTGTTTCACTTTTCTATGACAAAAAGACTTCGAAAATGCAAAGCGTGGCAGCCCAATATGACATCATTGAGAAGCCACATGCTGTGGGTTTGGAACTGGAAAAAATAAATCATAGAAAAAGCTGTCTTCTTCGATTACTCCAAAATTTAAAGAATGATCATCAGTACATTCTCAGGTCTCAACAATCTTGATATTGTTTTCTTCGGCTTTATGAAATAGGCCTTCGATTTCATTAAAAAAGAAGAAGAAAAGAAAGAAAATGACAGGACTTTATTGATCCTACACAGCTGGTCCA
This sequence comes from Populus euphratica, assembly GCF_000495115.2. Lineage (NCBI taxonomy): Eukaryota > Viridiplantae > Streptophyta > Magnoliopsida > Malpighiales > Salicaceae > Populus > Populus euphratica. The sequence goes on from NW_011499922.1 coordinate 429,052, forward strand.
TGTCTGTGGACTCAGTTCGTGTCCCATGCTTCCCTGTTGCTGTGGATTTAATTACTTTGAATGGTCGCTTGCTTTTTCAGCTGACCAAAAAGTTTGAAAGATTTGAGGAAGAAAGCATTTTCAAAGAAATATCTCTTTCAATAGCTTGTAGAACCTCACGTAATCATATCCTAGTAAATTTGTACAAAGAATCTCACATATTTGACCGATAATCTTATTTTTTAAATTAAAATCATGTTTAAAAATATAAAATTATACATATAGTACATTAGTGATGGCCTATACTTAGTAGTAAATCATTAATAATTATTAGTACCATTTATTTATGAATCATTCAAGATAACTTTTATGTTTAGAAATCATATGGTGTTTAGCTATATGTTTATTATTTTTTAAATGAGTTTATATTATGCATTTTAAAAAATCATATCAACCGTCTAACTTTCATCATGTTTTTTTTCTTTTTTTATGTTTACTCGAGTATATGAGATTAGTCCCGTTCAGGATTTGTGACTATCCATCGTTACAAGTGCTTTTTAAAAATTGAACTTATATTTTTATGCACCCTTACTGATATAAAGATGTTTTAATAGCTAAACTAATAAATAAAATCACTACATTTGAATTTAATGACAAAAAATACAGAATATCTCTCGACCAATTAACCTTCTAAGAATTGCAATTGGATCCTTATGAGCTGCATAAGAGCAAGCATGCCCTGCCCAGCACAAACAAGAACATAGGTTCTATTTCTTTCTTCTTTTTTATGGAAAAAGCAAATAATTCTGAGTTTGATATGTCTCTAATGATTGTCAGCATGCATCAAGAGAAAGCCAAAGCTAGGTTTGTTAAGCAGATTTGATATTCATATATGATACAACCATGCAAGTACGTACGAACGATGGTTGGTGTCAGCTTCATAAAATATTGCTTGTTTCCTTTGTTTTATTTTTAAACTATAGTATTTATTAAATATTATTCATTGACTTCTCATACAGCTTTTTAATTAAACATGGGATTCATAATTAATATATATTAGTGCCACTAGTTTGGTCTTTCCTTGACTAACATGGCGTTAATTAGCTTTTTATTCAACTCAAATATTGAGATTGAATCGAATTAAAATTGTTTAGTTCATATAATATTGATGAATATAGTAAAATTAGAGGTAATAATTAAAAGTAAACAAAAATTATATATTTGTGAGACATCGGGAAGTAATAAACTATGGTTTTCAATAGATCGCCTCTCTCTCAAAATACAAATGAACTTTAAAAAAAAGACCAATATTAAAATGAAAACAAAATATTAATATAAGAGAAGCCTCGCACGTAGTTGTTATATTTTATTTTTCATTGGAAAAGGATATATAGAAGAAATTACGTTCACTAAGCATAATAAAATTACGCATTGAATCACCCTGTGCACATCATTTTTCATTTTTTAATTAAATATGGAATTCGAAGTTCAAAGACGAGGTAGAGCACGACCTTGTTCATGGCCCTGAGCATATCCTGTTACTTCTGTATTGACTCGACCGGAAGCTGAACGTTGGCTGGGTCCAGTAATTTTGTTGCTTGGCAATATCTCAGTGACAACAAAATTCTGCGCCAAAGCCCTTAACTGGAACTTCTGAATTTTTCCTGTTGAGGGTTTTGGTAACTCAGCCATGAATTCCACTCTCTTTGGAACCGTAAAATGGGGAAGGTTTTTCTTGCAGTAAGCGATAATATCAGATTCTTTGACATCGTTCGTGTCTCCGTTGGAGTTCTTTTTCACTGAGATGAATGCACAAGGACTTTCTCCCCATTTAGGATGTGGCATGGCCACCACAGCTGCTTCCAGGACTCTTGGATGTCTGTAGAGTACAGACTCCAATTCTACACTGCTGATATTTTCACCACCAGAAATTATCACATCTTTCGACCTGTCCTTGATTTCCAGGTAACCATCAGGATGAATGACACCAACATCTCCAGTAGCAAACCATCCATTCCTGAAGGCCTTGGAAGTTGCCGCAGGATCCTTGAAGTAACCTTTCATGATGCTGCTTCCTCTCAGGACAATCTCCCCCATTGTCTTTCCATCACGCGGCACGCTAACCATGGTGTCCAAGTCCTTGACGTCTGCATCAGCAAGAGTCAGTATGCTAATCCCTTGCCTCGCCTTGAGTTTTGCCTGATCCTGCTGTGGAAGCTTGTTCCACTTTTTCTGCCATTCACAAACAAGTGCTGGCCCAGTAGCCTCGGTAAGACCATAGGCATGCGTCACGTGGAATCCGAGACGTTCGATCTTTTGGAGCAACGAGGCTGGTGGGGGTGCGCCTCCTGTGAGTATTTCAACCGGGGAAGTGATTTCGCGGCGCTCATGAGGCCTGGCCTCAAGCAGAACGTTGAAAACAATTGGTGCACAGCACATGTGAGTCACCGCATGTTCGGCAATGTTATGGTACATGTCTTGAGCACTGGTGTTGCGTATGCAAACGTTGGTTCCGCCTCGTGCCGCGACACCCCAAGTGAATGTCCAGCCATTGCAATGGAACATAGGGAGAGACCATAGATAAACAGGTGCATTTCCCATTTCCCATCCAAGAATTAGGCTAAGAGAGCTAAGATAAGCACCTCTGTGACTATACACAACTCCTTTCGGAGCAGATGTTGTTCCTGATGTATAATTCAAGGCTATAGGATCCCATTCATCTTGAACTAGCTCACCAGTGTATCCTGGATTGCCCCTCTGGACAAGCTGTTCATACTCCAGCTGGCCGAACTGGACACCGGTAGATGTGTCGATGTCGCCAATACAAGCAATAATTGATGGTACAGCGCCATCCAGGAAACTAAGGGCCTTATTTGCTAACTCCTTGTATTGGTAATCCACAAAGAAAACCTTAGCCCCTGAATGGCTAAGAATGGTGGCTATATTCTTAGCATCTAGCCTTGTGTTGATAGTATTAAGAACTGCTCCAGCCATAGGCACAGCAAAATGCATCTCATACACTGCAGGAATGTTTGGAGCCAACACAGACACCTACATAAGCCGGAGAAAAAATTAAAAATGATGATACGTTAATTTGATACATCTAAAACTGGAGAAAGAATTCAAAGAATAAAGCTTGGTGAACGTACGACATCGTTTTTTCTGACGTTAAGGGACCGGAGGGAATCGGCTAGGCGGCAGCAACGTTCATATGTTTGACTCCATGTGAAGCGGGTGCCCTCATAGATAACGGAGGTACGGTTGGCATAAACAGCATTAGCTCTCTTCAAGAAAGTTATGGGGGTGAGAGGAACATAATTTGCATCGCATTTTAGTAGTTGATCCATTTTTGGAGCTGGGAGTATTTGGATAGTCTTGCTCGAAGATATGGGAAGAGAGGAGGAGAGTGTTTTGTGGAGTTTTTGATGGACTTGAAGATGTGCGAGTGGGGGGTTTAAATTAGCAAGGACTCGAACATGAAGGTGGCCGGTGGCTATGGTGAAATTATTATATGGATTTGATGCTAATATTTTATCCTCTTTTTTAATCAAAAATATTAGGTGTTGATATGAGCAATTACGAACCTGGTAAAAGAAATAGTTTAAGAAACTCAATTATAAAATATTAGAATTTCGAGTTTTTTTTTTGTGAAAACAAAATATTAGGTGGAGAATATTTTAATTTTTGGTCGGATGGAGTTAAAAAAGGTGTTACATTCTCACATGTTATTAATTATTTGTTATGCACTCAAATACATTTAGAAAATCTTACCATATCTATATACTTAACTGAATTTTAAGATATATAACATAAAAAATTCATGATATATAGTTTTTTTAATATTATTTTCTCTATGTCTAAGTTTTGATGATTGATTGATCATTTCCTTTACAAAAAAGATTGGTTATTAAATTTGATTTCAAGTATAGATTGTAAAATTAAAAACAATTTTCCTCTAATAATAACTATATATATGTTATTAGAAAAAAATAATTCATTATCTAATTACTTGGCACCATGAGTTATTATCACTACATATTATTACCACATTAAAAAGAATATTTTAGCAGTATCATTTGGTGAGACATTCAAGTCTCCTAATTTCCAGACCGACCCTTACATTATTCAAATTCATTAACAAGTGTCTTAAATGTGCACATATAGAAGAAAAAAAAGAAGAAGAAGGAGTAGGTTGATAAAATTTAATATGTAGCGTTTTCGTACTATTTTTGGATAAAAATAATTAAAAATATGAAGATATATTATCTTTTGATAATATTAATATACAAGATATAAGAATATATATTCTTGTTAAAGACGTGCCAGAGATATGCACTTTTCTATTCAAATATATATATTTGAAGTATAAAGATATATTCTAAAATTATTTTAAAATATATTTATTTTTATATTTTTGTTTTGAATCTCCAGTCAAATAATTTATAATCAACCTATACGTAAATAACATTCTGTATCAGTTGTTTTCGAACGATTTTGATTTCTCAATTAGGGTAGTCTTATGTTAAAAAATCTCAATAAAAAATCAATTTTCTTGTTCAGTGATATGGTTTATTATAAAAGTGGAATATTCTATTATCATATATGAATAAAAAAGACTTAATTGAATTTTTTTATAAAAAAAATTAAAGGATGAAATTGATAAAATAAATCTTTGCCCAAAATAAAAGAAAATTTCGCACTCCTAAAATGGTTTCATCAAAGAGAAAGAGCTTCGAAGTTGCCAAGCTAATAAATCTGTGCAATGAATTTTTATTTTTATTTTATTTTATTTTATTTCCAAATCTTCTTATTCCACTAATGGACTCCATGCATGTGATGTGTGTGGAGGTTGTTGGCCATGGCAATCGATGGAGGACAGGATCATTTATTTTTTTCTCAAAATATCTTTTTTTTTTAATCTCTAAATATCTGTTTAAGATAAGAATATAAATGAAGTTGTTATTTAAAATATTTTTTATATTAAAATATTTTTTATTTTTAAAAAATTATTTTTAAAATTAATATATTAAAATAATTTAAAAAATATAAAAAATTAATTTTAAACTTTTTAAAAATAGAATTAGAACCGCGTCTCTAAATATCAAGCTATCAAAAGAAATATTTGAACGACATCGGTAGCATTCAAGAAAAGAGAGAGAGAGTTCAGCGGTGGCCTTAATGGCCCGTGTTTAATGACAATGAACCATCAATTGATGAAGCCCTCTTCTGTTCATGTTTCCCTGTGGTTATGTAAATTGCTTTAATTTTTTCATAGTTTTAAAATTCCATGAAAAATAAAAATAAAATTCTTTTTTTCCAATAGAATCAAAATGATATAATTTTGACAAAAATAAATTCAATAAAAAAGTTAACACCGAGTTTCAATTGGTCAATCCCAAGTTTATAAGTGAGCCAAATTTTTTTATGTTTATTTTATTTTTCAACACAGATTAATACAAGCTTTAAAATGATTAAATTTCAAGTTTAATGTACGAGTTTTAAAATAAATTTAATGTCATTGCTAGAGTTGGGACTCTCTATTCTAGCCTTAGAGTCCTTGACCTATCTTTGCTCTGCAAACATGGTCCCTAGTTTTTTTTTTTTCTTATCAATAGTTTTCACTTATTTTACGGTTAACACGATCTTTTGAATTAACTATTTGTAGGTAGCAAATCCTCATCATCTTGGAAAAATTCTTTATTATCAATCTTCCAAGAATGTTACCATAAGTAAAAACTTGTGGTACAATCTGAGCAAAATATTAACATAGATTATGCTTGAGGCCAAAACATTATAGCTTTAAATAAAATTTATCATTTCACAAATTATGATGGATTGGGATAGGAACAGGGATAGAGATAGTTAAGATTTTTTAAAAAAATAATTTGATTCATAATTTTTTTTTCCTTCACAATTAAATCATTTAGAGCTCAAATTAACACTTATTTTATAAAATAATAATAATAATAATAATTCTGAGAAAATGGCTGAATTAAAAGTCAAATGATCAAAATAAAAATTATAATTATAAGTAGAATAGGTAATAAACTTAAATTTCATACAAAAAACTTATTTTGATATAAATTATAAATCATCATATATTGATATTGAAAATTCAATCAAGTAAAGAAGCCAGCCCTTCCAGCATGTAATTTTTTAGTATGTGTAGGTTGTAATTAATTTTTAAAATATTTTTTATTTAAAATATATTAAAATAATATATATTTTATTTTTAAAAAATTATTTTTAATATCAGTACATCAAAATAATTTAAAAATATTAAAAAAATTATTAATTTAAAATAAAAAAAATTTAAAACTTTTAGAAATATAAATTAATCTGGATAGTCCAAAATCTAAAAATATAATAGTAATTGTCACGATATTAAATGAAATCTTGATATTAGTGCTGCTATTAATTTTATTAAATAATATATTTAATTTTGTTTTATTTATTAAAAATAAAATAATATTTTTAGTTTAATTATATATAATCTATTTATATTTATTTAGATTAATTCAAGTAAGATTAACGAGAATTAATCTAAATTAATTTAACAAAATTCACTTAGATCATCCTCGATTTCGTGGGTTCAGAGGAGAGTTTCCTCGAAACCTTTCCCGTTTAAATCGTGAAAAGACGACTTTTTGATTAAGCTATAGCCACTCGACTACAACAATTAATTCAACCAAACAACAAGGACAATTACTATGCCATTTAATGAAGCTATAACCACTAGGCCGGTTACCAAGAAACCTCAATATTCGAGGTACGTTTAAACTGGTTTGGATTCCACATCCACATTAAAAAAAAAAAAAAAAAAACCTCAATATTCGTCAATGTTTTTTTGGTAGGGATCTTCAAGGTTCTAGTCAAATCAAGAACAAATCTATGAAAAACAAATCTCAATATGCGGTTGTAATCAAATCAAGGATTTCAATTATCTTTTAGTGTTGCTTTATAAGGTTGATATAATTTAGTATACATTTAGGAATTATAAACATAATAAATTATTTTTATATATAAATTATTTCTGATATGAGATCATCGAGTCATAAAATTAATGACACTTCCATACTTGATAAGTCGAGTATTTTTACATGTTTTTATAAAGATAAGAATCCTTTCAGACTCGTCTTTATTCAAATAAATAAAATAAATAGAAACAGGTATAATTATCACCCTTAGACATCATCAAAAACTGACGGGAAGGCTTCATTTACCTCTTTCAAATTTACATGCAGATCTTGACCACCGCAGCTACTCCTCTACTCTTTAGATCATATGTTATCAATCTGAAATCGAAGTGGGGGTCTATATATTCAGGAATTAGTGATTACATTTTGTGGTTGTTTTGTAATAGTGATTAGTGTATTACTTCTTCTTCTTCTTCTTTTGATATCGTGAATACGCTCACACAATTCACAAGTAAATGGTCACTTCCAAGAACTAAACCACAGCATAGAGTGTGTCAACTTGAGGTTTCCAACGATCATATATTTACATGTGAATTAAAAGGTATAAACAGTCAGATTCGAACTAGAGATGTCTATCTCTTCCTAGTTAACTCATTATCACTCGATTATTGTTAGTTGAGCTACTTGCTAGCTCACTTGCACCAGTATATTACATTTACAGTAAGTTGGGATGGATTACTAATCAATAAATTGCATTTGTTACTAATTTGATGAACTGCCGATTTATTCAATGGTCATTAGTTTAAATATGCAGGTAACATCTGAAAATGAAGAAAGTTAGGCATATTTGCTTACCTAAATTATATTAAAACACCAAAAAGAGGCGAAAAAGAAACAAAAATGAATTTCCAAAATCTATGGCCTGCAGACATATTGAACCGAGAAAAACTACATAACTAGGATACTACAGAAACAAAAAAAAAAAAAAAAATAGCTACATGACAAAAAAAAAAAAAAAAAAAAAAAATAGCTTCATGTCTCCATGCTATAAATTCTTGTGTTCTAGAGACTCTAAGCTGATATTACATGGTCAACCATCATCCAAACTAGATGAGTTTCTACTTGGAATTAATCAAAAAAGGTTTTTTTGCTTATTAAGCAATTTGTTAATTTTTAAAAAATTAACTTAATGGTTGATACTTGTGTAAGTTTTACGTTTGGTGCATCGAACGAGTAGGTGAGTTTTCTTGAAGATGATATCTATGTTGACTTCTAGTGTTGTAATTAATAAAATCACAATGCAAAACGCCATGCATGTTGTAGACGGTTTGCTTGGTTTTTTTTTTTTTTTCTGAGATAAATCTTCGTATTGATACCACCATTCTTGTTGTTATGCCAATTGTCCATTCTCTACCTCTTGGTAAGGAAGAAGTGAAGGCAGACTCTAGAGTTTAAACGGAATTCTTTTGCTTTTGCAACAAGTTAACCATGGAATGGTTTAGATTTTGGAAAAACCCCTCTCAATTCCTTTGGTAGGATTTTCCACAGAATTTCACTAATTTGACCTAAATGACGATGACTTTCGGCCGAAAACTTCATATTTAAGATCAAATTAGTGAAATTCTGTGCAAAATTCGATGTAACACTAAAGGTCACACAACTTATAGTAGTATTTAAAGGTCAATGTTGGAAACCAAAGCCTGTGGTAGTCGAAGTCATAAACCATTAGAATTCAGTCGTGTATACAAGTAAATTAACAAGACCATATGGTGGAAATTGAGGAGGAAGAACCAAGCACATGGAGAAGGAACTTGGAAGGAAGAAAAGCTTACATATTTATAGAGAAAAAGAAAATACTTTGTTGTTTTAGACTGTAAGCCTGACAAAGAGCACTCAATTTTGCAAACCCTAAAACCTTTTTTAATTCTTTCCTTCAAGGGAGAGACTTGGAACCGATATATCTTAAAAACAAGTAGAAATGTGAATACTGCTAGATAGCTGCTTGATCTAGAAAACTAAGCCACGAAGGACAAGTTGTTGAAGACTGAAGAGATTCATATATATTTCATAAGAGGGGGGAAAACAAAAAAATTCCGTGAAGATCCAATTTAAGGGTATCAGAATGGAGTAATGGTTGTAGTTTAAAATATTTTTTTATTTAAAAATATATTAAAATAATATTTTTTTATAATTATTTTTTATATTAGTACATCAAAATAATTCAAAAATAAAAAAAAATAATTTAGGAAGTGTTTAAAAATGTGGTAGTGTTTGTGGTTCAAACTAATTTTTTTTTTAAATTGCATCAAAATAATATTTTTTATTTATTTTTTAAATTATTTTAATATTAACATATTAAAACAATTTAATAACAAAAAAAACAAATTTTTAAGAAAAGTAATTTAACCCATATTTTTAAACATTGCCCGTCTTAAAATCCTTTAAATTGCATTTGGGTAGTATAGGCATTGTGTTGAAGGTTATTTTTTAAAATGTATTTCATTTAAAAATATATTAAAATAATATTATATTATTATTTTTTAAAATTTAATTTTTCATATTAGTATATCAAAATAATTTAAAAACATCCTATAAAATTAATTTAAAATAAAGAAAAATTATTTTTTTTTGCAAAAAAAACTTTCCAACCAATAAAAACAAACAGTATCTTAAATAGAAAGGTACAAAAATTTGATTGATTTAACTGTAATAATTTTGAAATAAATTTTTACCTCACAACAACCAAAAAAAAAAAAGACGTATATTTTTCTTCATTATCCAAACACTACCTTAATTCTTAAGGTTGATTGCATCCAACAACCTCCAATATCTCTTATCAAACCATGCCCATATTATAGCAACCTGTTGTTGAAAGCAATTCATTAACAAAGGTCAGTTCAATAAGGGAAATAGCGCACACTATATTCTTTTTTAACTTTAACACAAAAAATTTTCATCCATTTCACTGGCTTTTCCCCTGGTCATTACAATGGTGTGTTGATATTTGATATTGTAGCATCTTTGACAGCAGGTGTAGTAGGATTGCAACTCTGGTCATTGGGGAAGAAAAGGAAACAATTTAGACAAAATTCCGGAGCTTCTATGATTGAATTTTTACAAATCTACAAAGACTGTCTAATGCAGAAGAGATTTGAGTTTGCAGTAAATCACTCAAAAGCACTTGCCTAGCCCCGCCAAAATACCACATTTCCACCCTCAGCGTCATAGCTTATTGCCCTTATCTACAACCACAGCCTCATAGCTTAAGCCCTAATCTACATCTCCCGGAACCTAGCAAGAGCCTTCTTTTGAATCAGTGTTTTGTAACTATCCCCAGCCTGCACCTCAAGACTAGGATCCATCTTCTTCTGCTGACTCCCAAGTCCTGCTCTCCTATCTATGGCTTGGGCTTGAACTGGTTCAATCATTCCACCGCCATCCTTCCCCAGTCCCTGCAATTCATAACAAAAACCAGAGAAGACAATCCCCACAATGGATACGAGTTAGAATCTAGCACCATGATTAATGCAAAAGCATAGATAACCAGTATATACGATGGGACTCTAGCACAAGCATGTAACAGAAAAGAGATGAGAGGAACATCATACCATTTAAGCAATTATTTCATATATTAGCAAAACTCTCAGGATATATAAAGTTTTTTAGAGCATCTTTTAGACAAAAGAAAGGGCTGTACTAACTAAAACCCATTTCAGAAGGATAATCAGCATGGTTATCAGCAGTAACTGATGATTTACTAGCCACGAAACCATTTCAAAAGGATAATCAGCATGGCTATGAACAGTGGACCACAAATTAGCACAGTTAAAACTACAAGTGCAAGAGAAGGAAATGATACCGAGCCTTCTTGCCAGCCCATATTTCGAAGCATTCGATTGCCTACATTGCTCTCACCAAGTGCCTTGTCTGCTGTAATCACCTCGTAACTTTGAGCATCTCCAATCACACGTCCTCCTCCAACACCAGGGGGGAAAGGCATTGGATCCAAAGTACTCCTTTTGAATGCAGAATCCCGATCTTTAAGAGATCATGAATGGCAAACACAAAGGATTCCTCACAAGTTAATATTTCTATGAAGTAAAACATGGGAACCAATTCACTCGAATCACTGAGGAGTTTGGGAAAACAAAGATCTGATAGACATCCAGGGGTTAACAGGCAGATGTAAAAGGCACCAAGTTCAATTTACCTAGCAAGATATGACCTTGTAAAAATAGAATAAAGGTATACTGAAAAACATATTGTTAAAGCTTACGTGGATCCACATCAGGCAAATCATCTCCAACAGAAGAAGAACCATACAAGCTCCTCCTTTCAGCTGCACGATCCCTGTAGGAATTTTTTGGTTGCTCCTTGTGAGTAGAAGCAGAAGGTAGAGGCATTTCAGAAAATCTCCTCTTGCCACTCCCAGCAGCCACAGGTGGTGTGTAAGAGCCCAATGCAGATACATCTGTCCTAAAAGGAGCTGCAACTGAAGATGTATCTGCATTTGTTGATGAACCTGCCATGGTTAGAGGTACAGCAGCATTGGATGTAGAAACACCAGCAGATGGTCCAGAATATGAAGTATCAGACTTCACAACACCTAGTCCAGAACCCCTTATAACCCCCATCAAAGTCCCTCCTGAGCTGTTGCTCACAGGTCTTGGCTTGACTGAAGACTCCAAACCATTAGTTTGGGCAGATGGAGTTGTGACTACTCCTGAACTGGACATAGAGCTCTTCTTTGTGGTGGTTGTATCAGATTTAAACTTGCTCTTTGTGGATTGCCCAACTGAAAACGACCTGTCATCAGCTGGAGTAGATGGATGACTATCATCAAGAGCCACACGGGTAGTCTGTCCTTCATGACTCCTTTGCTTCCACATTGTTAATACATTGTTCATTTTCTTCTTGTTAGCCAAAATACTGCTCTTTGAAGCAAGTTTTATCTCTTTTGCTTTCTCCTTCTCTTTTTTCTCTGCAGCTAATGCTGCTGAAGCAGCAGCCTGGACAGCATCAGGTAATGAGGCAGCCTTCTCTGTGGATGTAATTGTAGCAGCTGGAGCAGAAATTACTACTTTTCTGTTACTGGAACTGTCAGATGACCTGGAATTCTCAGACTGATTACTAGATGCTTTATTGTCATTGTTATCTGTGAAAGGGATGTACTGCTGAGTTTGCTGGTCATAAGAGTACCAAACCCCTTGATTGCCATCATAATAAAGACCTGTACAGAACAGGAGCATATCACGCAATCAAACAACCAACTTGAAAAGGAATTATGATTTTAGATTAAGCTCTAAAGATGACACATGTAGAATGCTAGTTACAACTATTCTAAGTTCAAAAGTTCTTGGTCCATGTGCATATTGGACGTTGTTAGTTCACAGCAACAACCATAAAAAATTTCCTAGAAGACAACCACTCCCACCACAGCAAAATAATTTCTTCCTACATAACCTTTTGAACGGTTTCTCAAGCAACAATAGCCAAGTTTTTATTTTCATCACAATTCTCCTTGATAAGGAGCCAAATCCCTAACTTTTCCAAGGAAACAAGCAAAAATTGAATCTTCAGAAAAATAAAAGCGGAGGATCAAAATGATTCCTAAGAGAAATTTAAGTGATGAGGTTATGGATTGCACAATTGAGAGCCATGAGAGTAAACACAGGCTTACAGATAAGCAACTCCAGTCAATTCAAGGAAGGCAACAGAGTAAATTACAAGCACATGCACCACATATGCAGAGAACTAAATACCTTATTCTTTTTCCTAGAACTCACGTGCATAATTTTCCTAATACATTATTCACAAAGCATACAAATAATCATTAAGCAGTTATTAGAAGTGGTAACGGACTTCCAGCTCCCAGATTAAAATAGAAGTCAAAAGCCTCCACTAACTATAACAATAATAACACAACAGAAAAGCAAGCCATCTGTTCCCAAAGTATTCTTCATGGTAAGCACTGGTGCAAGATCTGCAGGAAGTACCATGTACATTTTCTCTCACAGTCTCAGAGACTAACTTATAACTTGTTACTTTTGAATTACCAAAAAGGCTGAAATGCCCAGAAAGACAGGTAACCATGAACATGATTTCCAAGTTCCACACAGGAATGTTGTTCCCACCTCTTTCTCTATATAACTGTATCATCAGATAAAACTCGTTCGTAGGAATAAAATGAAAATACATATTTATAATACTTCATAGAGGAAATATATGTCAGCTTGTACCAGAGAGAACCTGTAACAAAGCATTTGCAATGAGTGAAACGATCCAACTACCTATCCAATTATACTAAAAAAATGAAAGCAGCATTGCCTTTCCAGGAATTCTTTTAACATAAAGACAACAATTACAAACTCGTCATCATGTAATTGAGACCTAGATCAAATTACAACTGAATACATGCATTGTAACAACAGCTCAGATCCACAACATGTACAAAATGTTATCTTTCACTTCCACTTGATACAAACCAAACAAGAAATTAGAAGGAACCTGTATTTCCATCAAAGTAGAAGCCTGAAGCAGCATCATAGTAATAACCAGATGCTTCATCCCACACAAAACCAGATTGTGGTGCAGAACCATCCTTTTGAACTGTAATCTCCCCACTGGCTTGCTCCTGCCCACCAGCAGATTGATTGTCATCTGGGTTATATTCCTTGGGTGCCCATCCAACAGCATCATACTAGAATATGAAAAGATAAAATTTTAAAAATTCAATGATCATGTATAAAATCAGCATATTCATAAACCAGAAAGGAAGCACATGGAATTAAGATAAAGGGTGGTAGTAATGCTACTAAAAATATAACAATATTAAGTTATAGTTAGTAATATCAAATAGAATTGGTAGGGACAAGAAAAGAATCCTCAGGTGGTATTTCTCCATTCGACGAGCCATAGCAAAACCTGCTCTGTCTAATGCATGAATGAAATCACATAAAGATCAACATCAAAGGTTTGAGCACAAATCCATTAAGGTGGAAGTAGGACCTTGACAAAGACCCAACCACATTCATCTGAAGTTCATGGAGTGGATTCCTTGTCAACACCTGATTGCCATGACAAATTACATGTTGATAATCTGACTGAGATTTATTCTTCGATCAAAAGAAATGAGATTTATTCTTCGATCAAAAGAAATGCCTATGGCCTCAAAGATTTAAAAAAATGCCTAAACTGGTTAATCTGAGGTATGAAATGGATGTATCATATCAGAATATCATTTTCCTCTGTTCTGCTCATCAACATTCACTTTACAAAACCATTTCTCCAAGAAGAGTGAGGCCCTTGTCTTTGGGGTATCTGTTGCATTTCTAAGGTACAAAACACAAGAGCAATGTCAGCTTTCTCCTACTTTCCCACCAACAATCACTTCACAAAAAGCTTTCAGTGACTTCAAATAACAGAATATCAAAGTAGTTTACAGACAGTGTAGATTTTCTTGCTAAAAAAAGAGTAGATTCCCTGCTCCTTCAAATTCTGAAGTCTGAAAGTATGTCAACAATTAAAGTTCTTAACCAAAAAGAAGTTGCAATAATTGAAGGAAAGGTTCCATGAAATACCTGTTGGGAAAATGCCGCTGCCTCAATTGCAGCTGCTGCTAAGCTGCTTGACTGTGACGGTCCTGATGCCCCTGGGCCAAGAATGCTCTTTGCATAAGCCACTCGTAAGATCTGCCCATTCTTCTCAAGAGTGGTTGCATTGGTCGCATCAAGGGCTTTAGTAGCATCCTCAACCTACAAGGCAAGAACCATATTATTACAAAGAGTGCATCTATTATTTCTTCATGCAACTCTTTTCTATGGCTTCTCTAATTCTATAAAGAGCAAATAAAATCCTCCATAAGGAGGACAGGGGTCTTGCAGGGCCCAAAGGCCAAACACCTAAATTTTCAAAAAGAAAAGCTTGAAGGAGCATAAAGTGCTTGAAATGGGAATTCATTAGGTGGCTAAGCTGTTGATATCAGCAACATACAAATTTTGAGAGTCTTCATGGTACCACTAAATTTGGTTAATTTTGATAGCCTAGCCTGGAAGGTGGAAAGAAAAACAGCACCACCAAATCGCAGTTTGCTGTATAATTTTTCTCCATAGTTTTGTTACAAGATAATTCTGAATCATTATTAATAAGTTTACAAAACTCCTAATAAAGCTTACATATATGTGTCCTTATTTATTGTTTATAACAAATTTGTACTTCATCATTTGAATTGCACAACAACCATCAAAGACTACTCGGACCAAGAAAAACGGGAAAGCAAAATAAGAGGAATAAAATAGTCAATAAATCCAATCACCAATGACATTGATTTACCGAATGGAAATGTACAAACGCAAATCCCCTTGAAACATGAGTAAACTTATCTCTAACCAGTCGAAGATCCTGAAAATTAAGATCAATTAAAAATCTGAAGATTCCTGAAAAGGGAGAAATTCTCTAATAAAAGCAATTGATTTTTATTGCATTTTGTACCTTTATTGGAGCATGTTTGGAAAATTCATAGCGAAGCATCTCCTCATCCGCATTTTCATCCAATCCACGAACTACCAAAACATGAGTTGGACCTGATAAAGTTGAAATTAGCAAGGTGTAGCTATATATATATATATATATGTTAAAACTAGTCAGGAAAAAGTTAACATCTCAAACCAACCTGCCTCAAATCCTTTCTTTCCTACAGACAGTGGATTTGATAAAGCTATATCTGCTGGTGGTGCATCATCAGCTCGTGGCTCATTGCACTGCAACATCGAATAAAAGCAGCCATTCAATGATCTGTTCTCATGGATCTTATTTCTTAAACCATTATAGAATCCACTAGTATACCTGGGTAAATTTTTTTCTTTTCCATTTGCTGAAAAATCATTGATCAAAAACTCTACAGAAAAGAACTACAAGTCCACACTATTTAACTAAGGCAAACCAAAAGGTAGCAGCATGTCAAAGCTGCCAATGTGACTTCCAACATACATGTTAACCTCCAAAACAGCACAAGAAATAATAATGTTTGTCATTTCAACACTTCACATGCATGCTCAGCACCTGAGGGGCATTGTTCTTGCTGTAATAGTGCTTACAAATCAAACTAATTGCCAGTGGATTGTGTATTCATAGAACTTTATAATCTCTCAACTTATCGAAAATCAAATGGAAAAAAGGTGGAAAAACAAACCTGAAAGCAGGATGTACGCCTTGCAAAATTGATACAGCCACAAATGGTGCACATCCAATCAGATGGCACTGTGATTTTTCTGTGCTGACCAGATTTATCTTGACCAAAAGGTCCACCTGCCCCCCCAGTCGGCTTACTGCTGAAAGAAAACAGAATCCAAAGTGATAATGGTTATGCTTGAAGTCAAAAATAAACCACAGGGCCACCATATATATGTACAAAGGCATTAGCATAGCCTTTTCATCAAAAAATGCTACAATCAGTTAGATATTGATGGAGAATAGTTTTAAGGAAGCCAGTGACAGCCAAGGTAAGAATTTATCCGGATTTCACCAGTATGTGAGACCAAACATACTAGCTCAATGTACAACACAGATAATAGCATGGAATAAAAAATCACAATTGATTATAATGATACCACAATCATGGTAGTGAGGAAAGAGAAATACCTGTACTCAAAGAAAAGCTTTCTGTCATCAACAACAAGACCATCATCCCCAATCCTATCCATCATTGCACATGCTGCTCCCTGTTTCAGAACAAAAACAATACTTGAATGCCATTCATGAAAGCAAATGCAACATTGTCAGATTAGGTGGACAGATACCACAGAAGGAAAATCAATAAAGGCAAATCCACGTGAGATGCCAGAATTCCTCTCTTTGATCACACGAACATGTCGAAGTGGCCCCCACTCAGCCTGATGGCCACAAAAAAAAAATCAATTAAATGTTTGGAAAATATCTAATGAGGAAAATCAACAGTTTCAGATAAAGAATGCAAAGTAAAGCATTACAAGTATCTGGTAAAGATCTTCATCAGTTGTCTTCTGTGAGAGACCTTTCACAACAACGGTTGCAGATGGAGCCTATGGGAGACAGTTCTTGTTAAAGCCCAGTCACTCAACACAGATGAAACCAGGCAGTAAAAAACAATAATCATGAAGACTGTACGAAACATACCATGTCATAATGACCAGGATGACGCTTGTCTTCACGGTCCCTCCTCCTTTCATTCCTCTCATGTCTGCCATCATCATAGCTGTCCTCCCGTTGACTTCGGCTATGACTTCGACTTCGAGGGGACCTAGATCTACGACGATCATCATATCCCCGAGACTGAGATCGTTCATGCCATCTATGTGGACTCTGAGATTTTTCCTGACTCAAAGCTCTCTTATCACATTCTCGATCATGGGATTCACCCCTCCTCCAATTGCCATCTCTCCTGCTGCCTCTTTCATAATCAGAATCATAACTATGGCGACCATATTCATAATCCCTCTCACGGCTATCCCCCCGTTTCTGATAGGAAGTATGTGACTTGTAGTCATAATCATCATATGCATAATCATCACGGTCATGTTCCCCAAACCTAGAAGCCCTGTCAAATTTATGATCACGGTAGTTGTTGATGCTATGGTAGCCATCCCGATCATGAACAGCATCCATATCATGATAAGAATCAAAGTTCGGTCTCTCATGTCTCCTAGACTCCTTCTCGATGGGGTATTCTTCTTCATAACTTCTCCTTCTTGATTGGGGCCAAACATCAACAGCAGGAGGGGGGTAGTTCTCCCTCTCTAGAATGTCCCTGTGGAAGGCATTTCTTGGGTAGACATTATCCCTTGAATACCGGTCATTGATAAACCTCCTATTATTATATGAACCACCAACCCTGCTAAAATAAAATAATTCAATGGAAGAATAGACATGAAAATAACATCATGAACCAAAGCTTGAAAAAGAAATAAATGACAATAAGATTACAGCAACCACAACAAAGGAGACAATTAGAAAATATCAAGCATAAGAAGCTTTTGAAAGGTCTTGCATGAAATAATATCATAACCAATGAAACTCAAAGGAAAATGTTGCATAAATTTTCAAATAAAATGTTTTACCATGAATGCCCTGACAGTACTTACCGGTAGTTAGGCTCATGAACAGCACCATACCCCTCCAGAGCCTGTGGATTCAAGAGAATAGGCTTATGTCAGCAACAAATACCAACCAAGATAGCAGGAGATTAGGCAAACCCATTCCACATCCTCACTGCCCCCAACAGCTTTCTCTTATTTTTCTTTTAAGGATGAGATAGATGATGCCCAAAAACTAATGGACAATCCTAAAAAATTCTTGCATTTTTATCAGTATTTTTAAGGAGGAAACCACAATTACGCTGTTATTATCCCATCCTTGCTGAAGGCCATAGCGACCAGGATCCATTTCTCAGATGCAAAACCACCCTGCAATGCTCTTTCTCGATGATTGAATGATCTAATTCCTTTTATTCCCTGTAATATATGCACAAATGAAACAGACACAACAGTTACGCCCATGAGTCAACCTTAAATCAATAATTCCCCCAGAGTTCTTATTAGCCTTGACCTTCGTAAATCTTCAAATGAAATCAAACCCACTTCACAAACCAAGATATAACCATGAGCCGCTTGGCCATTCCTCCAAAATTCTCTCAAAAACAACAAAACAAGTATAACAGCAATGATCTTTAATTAGCAGAAACCAAACCTCACATCCCAATTCAACTGAATAAAATTATACAAAGTAAACAAATATAAAAGAAAAAAAATCTCCTTGAATTGTGAATTACAGATAGTGATCAGCTAAAAATGTCTCAAAATTTTTCTATTACAGTTCACTTTGCAAAATTCAAAAAGAACAAAATCCTCAAACAAAAACCAAAACTCCTACACAAACCAAGAAATAAACAAAACCCATTTTGCCATTTCTCCAAAATCATCTCAACAAATATAAAAGCAACGATCTTGATGATCAAAAACCAAACCCATTGACCAAATATCTTCCAAAACTTACACCCAAATCATAAAAAAAAAAAAAAAAATCCTCAAAATTGTGCATATCACCACCAAAATCTCCCTCGAAACACAAAAAAACATTGAGAAAGCAGCATTATTTGTCATTGATTATCACAGACAGATCAGCTAAACATCATAATTCAAAAAATTCAAAACTGTCAACTTGCATTGCAAAAATCTCTGTATCAATAAAAAAAAATCTTAAGATAACAGAAACCCATCAGCTAAACACATGTGCGTGTCTCTCTAGTACAGTTCAGATTGCAAAAAAAAAAAAATTAATTTTTGTAGCCGAATAAGATCAGTGCATACCAGGCAAACCGTGGATGCGATTTGATCAGAAAAAAAATGTTTCTTCTTCGACGATGGGACTCGTCGTTTCTTCTTTCTCGTACCAAGTCCGGTTCTTGTATCAGTGTGTGGTTTTCATTTTCTTGGGTATTTAAAAGTTTTTAGTTCAAATTGGTAGAACTAGAAAAATCGAATAATTTGAATCGGCCTCCAAGCTTTATTAATTAATTCTCACTCTCTTAAATTTAGCTTATGGTACTTAATGTATATTTATAAGAAAATTATATCTTTATCTATCATTATCTAATTTGGAATTTTATTATCTAATTAAATAAAAATTCTAAAAAATTACCCAAACACAAATCTTTTTTTTATAAAAGATTCCTACTTAATCTAAGATTTTTATCTAACAATTTCTCTTTTAAATTGATATTTTTAACATTCAATGAAGAACATTTATAATCAAGATCTTTTTTAATGCATATACCAAATAATTTCTTAGCTTCACATATTATTCTAATTTTAAAAAAATTATGAATATATCAACTACTTAATCTTCATTTTTTCAATAAATAATCTCAATGTTCTTGTCCTATGTGAGATCTCTTAAAAAGCATAACTTTAAATAAATATGATTATTTTTACCATATAGATATGAATTGTTAGAGACTTTAATTATTGAGTTATTATTACAAAAAATTACCTTAGAGTCTTGTCTCTTGAAATTAAGTTCTTCAAGAATTTTTTTTAATCATATTATTTAATATTAATATGAAGTTGCAACTATAAATTTAGTTTTTGTTGGAAATTAAGTGATACTTGATTATTTTTTTAAATACTATAAAATAGCTTTTAAACCATGCTTTAAAAACATTTTCATAAATATGGTTTTTCGGTAACTATAATATATTTCAAGTAATAAAATATTTTTTTTAGAAGTTAAAAAATAAAATTCTATTGAATCCTTCATATATCTACTAACAATACTTATTGAATATATTATATCTACTTTTATTATTATCAAATATATCAAACTCCCTTATAAAGTGTGTTATCAAATTTTTTTTCCTTTCATGATCTTTATTTAGTTTCAAACCAAACTTAATTGGTATACTCACTAAAATATAATTCTTCATTTGAAAGTTCTTTAAAATTTTTAAAATAATTTATTTAAAAATAAATATTCTTAATTGAACCACTTCAAGATCAAGAAAATAATGTAAATTTCCAATATAAAACATCAAACACAATCACCGTATACTATTAAAAAATTTTAAACATTGCCCTATTGTTAAATAATTTCCATATAAGCATACAACCAATTGTTGAAAACACTAAATCCAAGCTCTAATACTAATTATTGGAAATAAAACACATAACTATTCGAATTATACCTTCCAAGTTTTATTGATTAATTCACACTCTTAAATTCTTCAAATACTGACTCTTATATTTATATAGATTACACCTCTAACAATTTTTTTTAACTAATAATCTAACTATTTAATTAAAGAAGAATTCTAATAAACTAGTTTTTCACAAATTCTTTTTAAAAAAGATTCCTCCAAAGACTTGGATTTTTATCAAACACAAGGATGAGCACAAGTGATACTAAAATCCAAATGTGAACACCGATCCTTATCCCTAATTATATTTTGCATTCTACATTTATCTTTTTTTGGAATATAACACAATATTAAACTAAAGGAGAATCTAGTCATATAAGCGATGGAAATAGAGTCGGGGACATCATCCACACAAATTCTAAGAAAAATACAAGGATTGGCTATCAGTTTTGGAGCATGAGCAACAACATTACCATCTCTCTTGACAAATATGATACATAAAAGTGACGGAAAATCCAAATATAAAAGTTGTGCTAGCATTCACTAATGAACTAAAAGCATTAATCACATTCAAACTATCAGATTCCACTATGATTTTTTGGTAACCTATGTCCTTAGCTAGGACTAATCCTGCATGAATATCATCAACTTCAAGATTCAAATAGCATTGTGGGAAATTGAAGCAAAAGGCATATCTTAGTACAGATTATCACAAATGACAATTCCTAACCCAACGCCAGCATTAACTCCTATTTTTCCATCAACATTAATCTTCAACACGCCCATACACTATCTTTGTAGGCTCGAAGGGTTAGGCAGAATGTCATGAATGATAAGCCAAGAAAAATTCTTAACTTTCAGAAGGATAAGAAGCTGTCATAACTCAGATCATTCGAGAGTCTGTTTGTTTTTGAAAATGCATTAAAAAAACAATCATAGCCTGAAACGAGGTAAGACAAAGTTCTGGTAAGATTAAGTGGTGCCTCACTAACATGTGATACCCAAAATGAATAGTATACTCGACATTCTTAAGCAAATGACAAACCATTTTATCCTCTGGAAATTGAGAACTCAAAAGGATAGATAGGATCTGAAAAGCAACAAACTCATTAAACTGGTTTTATAGGGTATTAGTGAGCCAACAACATTTCTTCACATTAATGAGGTTACTAACCAAATCTCGAGATATACCCAATAACTTAATCCAAATGTTAAGCAGACTCCCATTACTAATACCCATCTTCAATTTCTTTTTAGAAGTTTTATAGCTATCAAAATACTTCACCATGTGTAGTTCGGACCCTAACGATGCAGGCTAGAAGTTAGTGGTAGGGAAATATTTAGCTCAGAGAACTTGCGATATGAAAGAATATCTAATTTAGTCACCAATTTTCATCCTTGTTTGGCAAGCACAGCAACATTGAACTAAGGAATGCTTCGAAATCCTAATTCACCTTTTTTCTTGCCCATACATAGCTTATCCCCAACTAAGCATGGAATGCCACAGCTCTCACCAGAGTTACTCCACCAAAACTTTCTTTTTAAAGAATCAATCTCATTGTAAAATGCCTTAGAAAGAGGAAACAATTCGTGGTGCATGTTGGAATGGATTGCATTACCAACTTGACGAGGATTTCTTTACCCACTGCAGTTTAACACTTTTTCTTCCAACCATTAAATTTCTTGTTAATCCTTCCTAAATTGAGTTGAAAATAGTTTTTTTTTTAATCTACCCAACATGCAGGGAAGGCCTAGATGTTTCTCATGTCTCTCAATTAATTTAACACCCATCTCCCGTTGGAGCTGATTTTGAAGGTAAGTTTGCATACTTTGACTAAAAAAGAACTTCAATTTATCTAGGTTGATTCTTTGAGTTGATGCACTCTCATAATCCTTAATGACTCGAATCAATTTGTTGGCCTCCGTAATCTAAGCATAAGCAAAGAGAAGGTTATTGATTGACTCGTAAAAAAACTTATAAAAAATTGATTCCCGACTAAATACGTGTTAAGTTATGCTTCAAAACTAGTCTCCTTTGGAAACATGATGATGAACCTATTTTTAATGACCTTAAATTTTTAGATACACCTAAGAAAATTAGCACACCTTAAATGAAGGATTGACAATGTGCCAAGCTCTGAAAATGCTGGGTCTAGCACTGGTCAAACCCAACCACGATTAGATTTGACAATGTGTTAAGGTCCAGCATGCTAGGTTTGGCACCAGCCACACCTATACATTAAAAGGCTTAGCAGTGTGTCAAGCCACTAGAGCGTCTATGGAAATGGCGTTCTCCCTTGAAAATCCCAAGGGAATGACAATCCTCACATGGTATGCTCAAGAGAATGAGGTAATGTTAGTCTGATAAATACGTCAGACCCAAGATATTTGGATTTAACAGTCAACCAATTTTATTATGCACTTGGACTTGGCAGTTAATCAAGTTATAAGTCCAAGATAATATAGATTTAAAAAACATGTTAAACTCAAAGTATTTAAACTTGATAATTGGCCAAATCTAAAATAACGTGTGTCTGACAAACATGTTAGTTCCAAGACATTGAGAGTGGACAATTAATCAAGTATACATAAGGTAATGACCATTTTTCCTTGGCACGCCCAAAAGAATGACCAACCTCTCCTAGGTCTAACCTCGAGCAATAACTCAACTTCGATTGACTCAGCTATATTTAACATCTTGAACCTTAATTTCCCTAC
>NW_011499922.1:452359-475745 GCF_000495115.2 Populus euphratica
TCCCTACATCTTTTATGTGTATAAAAGCCCTCGAAGGACCCACTATATTATTATCAAACATTAAAATAGATATAAGAGATATTTATCATTCATTAAATATTATCAGGGTAAGATTACATTTCAGACCTTTCTCTTTAAATAAAAAACTTATAGAATATAAAAATATAATGAGATATTCAGAACAAAGTTCACAATCTTTATTTTCTATTGCATATATATTTTCAAAATCTCTCTCTATAATATTTTTATATTTTTTCTCTTTAAAAAGATATTTATTTAAACATCAATGGGTCTTCACTTCCACTAAAGGAGACCTTTTATAGATACTAGACACAAGTGGCATTAGCCTACCAAGCACCAAGTTATCAACTACCTTGTCTAGAGATAATGGACCAAATTGTTAAGACTAATTGATTAATCAATTATCTAACCCAAGAGCTCTATTCCTAAACTAGTTTAACTTCATCACTTAAATTAGTAGATGTCGAGGCAATGATAAATTGGAAGAACAATAAAATGAGGGTCTAGATAATGTGTATCTGTGTGGTTCTGTATGTCTTTGTGGCTTTATGCTAGAATGTGATCTGTGTGGTTGTTTGGCCTTCATCTCTCCTTCATTTTACTTCGCGACTGTATGTCTTTTAGACATATAATTAGCAAAGAAATAGGTGATGAACATTAATTATGGAGCTGATAATCTACTGGATAACCATGGTGGCATGCACCATTGGTGGAAACGATGGCATGGCGTAACCATTTGTGTAAAAATATGGTGTCGTGTCTTTACGTAAAAAATAAGTTTGTGTGATGGAAAAAAATATGCGTGTGTATCTATACAGAAATTGGGAGTAAAGGCGTATACTAAAGCAGTTCATTTGCACTAAGTTATGGATACCCTCCATTTCTACTTTTCAAAAGAGACTTTGTCAAAAAACCATCTCAACCTAAAAGTTAAGCTCAAAATATGATTTATATTATTCTCTAATACACTCCCTCAAGTGAAAGCCCTTTGAGCATGAAACTTGCACATGTGTCATATTACCTTGTACTTGATTTTTATTAAATTAATGGGGATGGTGAGATTCGAACTCGCGACCACTTGGTCATTAAGGCTCTAATATTATGTCAAAGAACTAATTCAACACGATAGCTTAAGCTACTAGGTGAGATTCCAGAATATGATTTATATTATTCTCTAACATATCAAAAAACCATCTTAACCCAATAACTTAAACTTTTAGGTAAGGTCTCAAGATATGATTTATATTATTCTCTAATACATCACCTCAAGTGAAAGCCCGTTGGGCTTGAAACTTACATAGACTCACATTACCTTGTCCTTAATTTTTATCAAATAAATAGGAATGGTGAAATTTGAACTCATGACCGCTTGGTCATCAAGACTCTGATACCATGTTAAAAAATCATCTCAACCCAAAAGTTTAAGCTTTAAGATGAGATCCCAAAATATGATTTATATCTCTAATAGGCCTTCTAAACATAGCATATAAAAAGGTAAAGATACTCTAGAGAAGACGGGTTGACTAGGCTCACCATTAATGATGATAGAATAGGAGAAAGTAGAGATTCAAGACTAACCCAAATAAACTAGATTCCCAGTGATTTTATCTTTGTATAATGAAATAACTCAAAAGCAAGGGATTATCAGTAATTAACTGGTCATGAATAATAGCATATACATGGATAATTTTATGAAGAATTGATGGTTTCAAGTCTATTTGCAATAGTTTTAGAAATATTTTTGAAAACAACATTGCAAAGCCCTGATAGGTTGAAGACGAGCACACGATTCAGGACTATTAAGTTTTATAATTAGGTTATAAAAGTATGATCAATAGAACTTGTATAAGCAACAATATCGTCGAACACACTTGCATCAAAACTTTAACTTAACATAAGTTTACTTGATTTTAGTTTTAATTTGAATTAGTTTTGATATCATCTCAGTAAATTAAAAAGAATCAACACATTAACTCGTAATTTAATTAATCTAATTAAATTTAGATTAAACCAGATTACATCAAAATAAAAAAGTTTATTAAATAAAAAATATCATTTTTTTAAATAAATAAATTATAGTTAATTTAATAATATAAAGATTGATCCAATACCCTAATAATACGAGTCCTTCACGAGTCATATCCCAAATCATGTTTTAAAATAATGCTTCTGATTAAGAAAAAAGAAAGAAAGAAAGAAAGGACGTCCTCCTTTTTATGGGGTCAAGTCAGCATATAGTTCATTTCATCATCAATGCAATGCAATGAATTATCCGCAACACCAACTCCAATTTGTCCCGATTGGAAGATGAGAACAAATTAGGAAATAACCAGTAAAAATGGCAGCAATTTCTTCCTCCTCCGTATGCCATACTCCATGACGGCCAAGACCGTTGAGCCCACACCAAGTCTTCCCTTTGTAAAGTCCACAGACCTCCCCTAAATTCAGTTTTTGATCTTAGCCACAACCCCAACTGTTTGATGTAGAAGTTGCAATTCTGATCTTCGCAAAAATTAATTTATTTGTCTGAAGATTCCCCACTTGCCATAAGTTAATTGTGTGATTGATACATGTCTTGCATTGATTTTATGATTATCGTATGGAGTTGTGATCGTTGTTGTTACACACGGGGAGAGGAGGTGGTGAGGTTAAATTGGATGAGCATAAGATTTTATAAAGTTATTCTATTTAGGAAATCATATGATTTTAAGATTATAAAAAGGAAAAAAAAAACATGTCCTAGTTGATATATAAGCCAATATAAAATTATTTAATACATCAAATCATTATTATTATATTTGACAAAATTTCTTATTTATTCTGGATTGAATATAATTCAAGATTAATTTTATCTAATTAGTTGATTTGACTAATTAATTTATGATATAATAAAAAATTTATTGATTTTTTAATATAAGAACATCGCTTTGATTTAAAAAAAATTAAATCAAATTTAACTTACTTAATTTCCAATCTATGTTTTATATCAAGTTTATTTTATAACTATGAGTAGAATTGTCCATGTAAAAAGCTAAAATATACTTCTTTTATTTTTGCTTTTAAAATTTGTGAAAAAATTGCATTTGATTCTATTGGCTAGTAAGTGGACTCTTTCAAATCAAGCTAAAGTTTTTAGCTTATTGGATTTGATAATTTTTTTACTTCAAGATCATGGAGAGCCTAGTCAATCTAGAAGTCATGATGCTATAGTATCATGGATTTAAAAATGATAAATTATAATTTAGACCCTATATTTTAAACTTTGTTTATTTTGTAAACACAAATTTGATTAAAAAAAAATATATAAATTAACCTATTTCCCAGATCATCATGATATATTCATTAATTCTAGATTTAATTCTAATTAAGTTTAAAATCACTATGTTTAAAATTAACTTAATAAAACTTATTAAATTAAATAGACAAATTAGCAACCCAATTAAAATCTAATTTATTAAAAAAAAAACATTATTATTATTTTAAATCTATTCATGTCAACTTAATTAATTTGTCTAATCCATTATCTAATAATTGAATAGAGTGACATTATGGTACTATGGATAAAATCAATTGATAAATTATCTTTTAGACCCTGGATTTTAACTTAGTATAACTTGTGCAAAATTGGGGTGCAGTAGCAGTACCACAGAACTGGCAAGGGTCGGCCATGCTAGAAATTTATTTTTCAACTCCATTTAACCTTTTATAATTTTAGCTCTAAAACTGGAAAAAATTAAATTTTACCTTCCCCTAAACTTTTTCCCTAATTTAGCTTTTCTAACTAAAATTTTTATTTGATGCTCTGGTTGCTGCTGTATATATTAATTAAATAAATATTTTTAAATTTATATTTAAAGCAAAATATAAATTTTATTATGCAGTTTCTTATCCCATCATTTATATGTTATAAAGTATTTGAAGGTGTAATAATAGTTATTTTTTAAAATATTTTTAATTTTAAAATATATTAAAATAATATTTTTTAATTTTAATAATTATTATTGACATAGTTTATGAAAATCATCTAAAAATATTAAAAATATATTAATTTATGCATCATGAAATTAAAAAAAAAAAAACATGATACATCAAATCATTATTACTAAATTTCACATGATTTATTATTTATTTTGGATTGAATATAATTTAAAGTTAATTTTATCTTACTAGTTAACTTATGATATAATAAAAAATTTATTGATTTTTTAATATAAGAACATCGCTTTGATTTAAAAAAAATTAAATCAAATTTAACTTACTTAATTTCCAATCTATGTTTTATATCAAGTTTATTTTATAACTATGAGTAGAATTGTCCATGTAAAAAGCTAAAATATACTTCTTTTATTTTTGCTTTTAAAATTTG
Organism: Populus euphratica; assembly: GCF_000495115.2. Lineage (NCBI taxonomy): Eukaryota > Viridiplantae > Streptophyta > Magnoliopsida > Malpighiales > Salicaceae > Populus > Populus euphratica. The sequence goes on from NW_011499922.1 coordinate 456,747, forward strand.
TGAAAAAATTGCATTTGATTCTATTGGCTAGTAAGTGAACTCTTTCAAATCAAGCTAAAGTTTTTAGCTTATTGGATTTGATAATTTTTTTACTTCAAGATCATGCAGAGCCTAGTCAATGTAGAAGTCATGATGCTATAGTATTATGGATTTAAAAATGATAAATTATTATTTAGACCCTGTATTTTAACTTTGTTTATTTTCTAAACATAAATTTGATTAAAAATATATATATAAATTAACCTATTTCCCAGATCATCATGATATATTCATTAATTCTAGATTTAATTCTAATTAAGTTTAAAATCACTATGTTTAAAATTAACTTAATAAAACTTATTAAATTAAATAGACAAATTAGCAACCCAATTAAAATCTAATTTATTAAAAAAAAAACATTATTATTATTTTAAATCTATTCATGTCAACTTAATTAATTTGTCTAATCCATTATCTAATAATTGAATAGAGTGACATTATGGTACTATGGATAAAATCAATTGATAAATTATCTTTTAGACCCTGGATTTTAACTTAGTATAACTTGTGCAAAATTGGGGTGCAGTAGCAGCACCACAGAACTGGCAAGGGTAGGCCATGCAAGAAATTTATTTTTCAACCCCTTTTAACCATTTATAATTTTAGCTCTAAAACTAGAAAAATTTAAATTTTATCTTCCCCTAAACTTTTTCCCTAATTTAGCTTTTCTAACTAAAATTTTTATTTGATGTTTTGTTTGTTGCGGTATATATTAATTAATTAAATATTTTTAAATTTATATTTAAAGCAAAATATAAATTTTATTATACAATTTCTTATCCCATCATTTATATATGTTCTAAAGTATTTGAAGGTGTAATAATAATTATTTTTTAAAATATTTTTAATTTTAAAATATATTAAAATAATATTTTTTTATTTTAATAATTATTATTGACATGGTTTATGAAAATGATCTAAAAATATTAAAAATATATTAATTTAAAATAAAAAAATAAAAAATAATTTTTTTTTATAAATGCTTCTAAACACAATGTGAAACACTGCTTTAATATAGACCGAATGATAAACTCGAGTCAAAGTACTATGTTATAGGTTTCTTATTATAAAGGACTAAGTTAGACTAATGTTAAAAATACAAGGACTTTAGCCGCTCAATACAAAAGACAATTTCATGTGATTACTTGCAGTCTCCACCTTTTTTAACAGCTTAGGTTGTCTTGTAAAAAAGCAAACACCATGTCCATAGGAACCCCTCTAACTCAATCAATGGCCATCCATTTCTCTCCTCTTCCTTCTCTTACTAACGAGCCCTAACTCTCTCTCTCTACAAACACCTCAAGATCTCTACTTTAAGAAATGAAGAAGAAGACCCTCATTTCCCTCTCTATACTACTCTCCCTCTTCGCCTTATCTTTCTCCATAGAAGATGACATCACCTGTCTTGAAGGGGTCAAGAAGTCCTTTACTGACCCACTGAGTCGACTCTCTTCCTGGACTTTCAACAACAACTCAGTTGCTTTCGTTTGTAAACTCAATGGTGTTTCTTGCTGGAACGAGAAGGAGAACCGAATCATCAGTCTTCAGCTATCGTCTTTTGAGCTTTCAGGCAAGTTACCGGAGTCTCTCAAGTACTGTCATAGCTTAACAACTCTGGATCTTTCAAGCAATGATCTTTCAGGGCCGATCCCACCTGAGATTTGTAACTGGTTGCCTTATATAGTCAATCTTGATCTCTCCGGGAACAAATTTTCCGGTCCAATCCCGCCGGAGATTGTGAATTGTAAGTTCTTGAATAATTTGATTTTGAGTAGAAATCAGTTGACTGGTTCGATTCCTTTTGGTCTTGGTCGCCTTGATCGGTTGAAAACGCTTTCAGTGGATTCTAATGAACTGTCTGGTTGGATACCGGATGAATTGGGGTCTTTTCCGAAGGATTCTTTTGATGGGAATGATGGGTTGTGCGGTAAGCCGCTAGGGAAGTGTGGTGGGTTGAGTAGTAAGAGTCTTGGCATTATCATTGTTGCTGGGGTTGTTGGGGCTGGTGGGTCATTGATTTTGGGGTTTGTAATTTGGTGGTGGCTGTTTGTTAGGGGAGGTAAGAAAAAGAGAGGTTCTGGCGGCGGCGGCGGCGGCAACGGTGATGATCCTAGTTGGATTGAGTTGCTTAGGTCACATAAGCTAGTACAAGTGACATTGTTTCAAAAACCTATTGTTAAGATCAAGCTGGGTGATATTTTGGCTGCTACAAATAGTTTTGATTTTGAGAATATTGTGATTTCAACGAGAACTGGGGATTCGTATAAGGCGGACTTGCCCGATGGATCTAGTCTTGCTATTAAGAGGCTTAATGCTTGCAAACTTGGTGAGAAGCAATTTAGGGGTGAGATGAATAGGTTAGGGGAGCTCAGGCATCCGAATTTGGTGCCATTGTTGGGTTATTGTGCTGTTGAAGTGGAAAAGCTTTTGGTGTATAAGCATATGCCTAATGGGACTTTGTATTCTCAATTGCATGGGAGTGGATTTGGTATTAGCCAGTCTAGTGTTTTGGATTGGCCTACGAGGGTGAGGATTGGTGTTGGCGCAACAAGAGGGCTTGCTTGGCTTCACCATGGATGCGATCCACCTTATATTCACCAGTATATTAGTTCCAACGTGATACTTCTTGATGATGATTTTGATGCAAGGATTACTGATTTTGGGTTGGCAAGGTTGATTAGTTCTCCTGATTCTAATGATAGTTCTTTTGTTAATGGAGATCTTGGGGAGTTTGGGTATATTGCTCCTGAGTATTCCAGCACAATGATTGCCTCATTGAAAGGTGATGTTTATGGCTTTGGTGTTGTGCTTTTGGAGTTGGTCACTGGACAGAAAGCTTTAGATGTCAATAATGAAGAGGAAGGATTCAAAGGGAATTTGGTGGATTGGGTTAATCAATTGGTGAGCACTGGTCGGAGCAAGGATGCCGTTGATAAAGCTCTAACTGGGAAAGGTCATGATGATGAGATTATGCAGTTCTTGAGGATTGCTGGGAGCTGTGTTGTTTCCAGGCCCAAGGACAGGCCTTCAATGTACCAAGTCTATGAGTCTCTGAAGGGTATGGCTGAGAAACATGGTTTCTCTGATCAATACGATGAATTCCCACTGATCTTTGGCAAGCAAGATCCTGATTACAAGGAGTAGCATAGGCAGAACAAGAAGAACAAAAAAGTGTTATCCTTGTGAAGAAAAATAGTAGCATATTGGCATCTTTGCATTCATGCTATGTTTTGGAAGACTTTGGTATGCTCCTCGTCATTGTGCTTGATTACTGGATAATTATGTACATTACATGAGGCATCAGATACCGTACCTTCTATGTAGCCTAGGAAATTTCTGATTTCCCCCCTGCAAAACTTCTGAATTGATCTGTCATTTGTAGAATGTTTCTACCGGGAAAGCTTTTTATCATAATCATTGAAGATGTTGCTATGTTCATGTGACATAAGGGATGGCCTATATTCTATTTTCTTGTATTTGCTGAGGTTTTTTTTTTGTGTAGGTGGTTGTCTTCTACGCTAATATTTTGCCAAATCGTGAGAATTTGAGGATCTGATATATCTCCATCTCTGAAAAGCGTTCTATCCATGATCAGATCTGTTGTTTCTTGATGTCCGAAGATTTCTGATATTCATTGTTCAATGAACTTAAAAGTTTTCATTTTCACCTTGCATGATTTTGCAATGCTTGGATTATGTGTGCAAATCAAATGAAGATTCACAACCCCCCCCCCAATACGGGGAATAGCCTGCGCAAGAGGGCTAGAGAGTATAGTCAATGTAAATCCATCATCATGTTTCTCTCTAGTACAATGAACAAAGTGTTGCAATTGCGACGAAGAAGCTTGATTTGAAGGGGGTTGAAAGTTTTAGTGCAAGTTCAAACTTCAGCTTCGAAAGACTTACGAACTGCATTTTGTTTCTAATTCTCAGTATTGGGGCGTCTAGATAAAGCCATCATAAAGGCATGTCTCCATTTCTCTCTAATATCATCAAAAAGGTTTAATGATCTCTAGGGAAAATGGAGCAAGTTCTCCATTACTAAACTGATGTCATTGGCATGCCTGCTCTGTTTCACGGTTATTGAATGAAATAGCTCATTATTGCTTGCCTTTAAAGATTCTGTGTTGAAACTGCTCTTAGTACCAACTGATCCCAAAAGATAAGTTTCCTTCAAAAATCATAGAGCTAAGATAGCACTTGTCCTTAATGTCCGCCTCAAGCTATGATGATGTCGCCCCCAAAATTATTCTTCCACTGCAGCTGGAGATGTAGACACACAGTACCTTTAACTGATCCATACAGGCTATCTCCTAAAATGCCTTGAAGGTTCTGGTTCTAGATTATTTCAGTAACTGCGCTGCAATTCAGTAGATTATTTATTTATAACCACAAGGAGATAGAAAGTGAATCCCTTCAAGCTCAAAATTAGGAGTATTTCAAGCTCAAAATTAGGAGTATCTCAAAATTAGGAGTATGTAGATTATTTATTTATAACCACAAGGAGATAGAAAGTGAATCCCTTCAAGCTCAAAATTAGGAGTATTTCAAGCTCAAAATTAGGAGTATGTTGCATCTAGAGGTTGCTGATGTATTTGAAACTGTGTTTTGTTCTGACCTTGGTTTTTTTGAATATTTGGTCAATCAACGAATGTTATATAGGTGAGCTTTCTTGAAACCTTGATGACAATAAATTACAATTTGTTGCTTTTCTTAAATCTACTTTCTCAAACCATAACTGCAGAAACTACCACAAAAACATTAGAGTCAGTGAGCTTCTGGAGAGGTGGAGGAACAACTCCTCTGGAACCAAACCTTTGGCAGCAGTATTTGAATCCCTGATCCGTGACCATATTAATCTTCTACTGGCATCTCTAACTTCGTGGTCCTGGTCAATTTTATTGAGCTCATAAATCCTCAACAGAGATGAAGATTCTTTAACTTCGTGGTCCTGGTCAATTTTATTAAGCTCATAAATCCTCAACAGAGATGAAGATTCTTTTACATCTCAGAAGCACAACCTTCTCGTGATAACATTTATACTTGTCCGAAAAAGAGTGAGTTCGAAAGTCAAGATTGTCTGGATCATATGCATTGATTTTGACCTGGCTTTTTTGGTTGAGGCCATGAACGGTGCCTTTTGAACCCAAACGAGCATGTGGGGCTGAGCAAACTTTATGCATACATCCTGTACGTCTTTCTACGCAAGGAGTATATGCCTCTTCTGTGCCTGGACTCGGGGCATTGCTCGTGTCCTTGGTGCATGAGCACATGTTCTTGACCCCATCGTCTACCAGTGACCTCTTCTGAGGTAGATTTCAATTCAACCAATCACTCTGTTGCTTTTATGCTTTATTGTAGAAGAAGGGCAGGGAAGCTACAATGGTGAAATTCATTCACAGGCCATGATATAGAAGATAGAAAAACACGGCAAGTTTCAGATTTAGCATGTGAACTTGCGTTAGATGACCGATAACAGGCAACAGCACAGTTCAAAAAATAATATATAAAAAAAAACACTTCATTTTGCCAATAATTGGACATGATTTTCTTATGTTTCCCGTGATAGATTAGGGTCTAAACATCCTTTCGATGCCCGTAGAAACCTTTTATAATGTATTGGGAGACACTGAAGAAGGTACTTCGTCGGTATTTGCATCTTTTACGACATTATTCGACCCATAGCATGACCAAGAATGGGAAAGAAAAAGAAAAACACATTATACATAAGCAAATTGCCCAATGAACTTGTATAAGTAGGAGGCTAGAAGCCAGCAAGTTTAATCAATTTCTTCCATGCAGACCTGCTTGAAATGTCTTCCCATCAAGCATTCACTTTCTCTCTTCTCTTTCACCAAGTGCCCTAATTCAGCTTCACTGACTAGGTATCTAATGGCAGGAAGACGGCTTAAATCAGCAAGCCTGAAGTTTTCTCCAGCTAAATATTTGCTCTTAGACAACCTTTGCTCATACACATCCAAAAGTTTCTCTGGCTTTTCCCCTTGGTAAGTTTCGGCCAGCTTGGAGTCAGCTTTTCGGCCCCCTTCTTGGGAGGATCACAGCTTGAAAGACCAGATCATTGAGATTGTGGGCTTCAACCTCTAGCCATTGATCTACCAGAACTTTCTCTTCTAGTGTAGTTCCAAGTAGATTTGGACCACGGTCTGCATACTTGGCTGCCTAGAATCTTACTAGATCCGTGGATTCAAGGTCCACCAGGAGGCCGAATTATTTTGTTTCTAAAAAATAAATAAATTATGTTTAGAAGAAAAAAAAATCTATGACTTAGGTTATAAATCTGATTAGATTAAATAAGTTAGTTTTATTTTAATTAGATATATAAAAAAATTAAAAAAATTAACCAAATAAAAAAATAATCATGGTAACATGAAAAAAATTCAAAAGAACAATGTAGCTGAATTCCTAGCTAAATAAATATGGAATGAAAAAATTGGATTAAAAAAATAAAATATAGCTCGAGTAAACTTGATTTAACTTAATAAAATTATAGCTCAGGTAATAACTACGAGATAACCCAGTATATAAAACAAATAGAAAAAAAATCACAAAATCTAATTCCCAACAAACCAATTGTAAAAGGATGAAACTCGAAAAAAAATCAACAAACAAAAAGAATCTAAAAAACAATCAAAACCAAGTAAGATTACCAAACTCCACGGTCTGGATTATGCTAATGAGATAACCAATAAAAGCCTAAACAAAAAAAAATAATGAAGATTAATTTAAAAAAAACTAAAATTTGAAGGATGAAACCAAAAAAAAATTAAAATTTCTTTATAAAAGAAGTGTCCCCATAAATAGAGTCAAGCCAACTTGAGTTAATTCACTAAATATGCAGTCTAGATCATAAAATCAGGGTAACTTTATAAAAAATAAAATAATAAAAAAATCTTAAAGCCTATGTAAAAAAAAAAATCAATATCAAATAATGAAATTGAAAAAGAAAACAAGTTAATAATAATAAAATATCAATTCATGTCAACTTTTTAAATCCGTGACTCGGATCTTTCAACTAAAAATCATAAAGTTCAATTTTCAACCAATCAATGAAGAATAAAATAAAAGGAAAAAAATTAATTTTACAAAAAGATTCAAAATAAAAAATAATTATTACAAGAATAAGGATCAAAATTGAAATAAAAAAATAAATTAGAGGAAAACTAATAATTTTTTAATAAAAAGATAAAAAAATTAAAAGAATAAAGATCAAATTGAAAAAAAGAATATGTAATAAATTGAGATGGAAGGATAAAATAAAAAATAGACTGAAATTAAAAAAAAACTAAGAATAAAAATCAAAAATCAAAAAAATTAAAATTAAAATTAAGAAAAATAAATAAATGATGTTTAGAAGGAAAAAAAAAATCTATGATTTGGGTTATAAATCTGATTAGATGAAATAAGTTAGTTTTATTTTAATTAGATATATAAAAAAATTAATCAAAGAAAAAAATAATCATGATAACATGAAAAAAATTCAAAAGAAGAAACAATGTAGCTGAATTCCTAGCTAAATAAATATGGAATGAAAAAATTGGATTAAAAAAATAAAATATAGCTCGAGTAAACCTGATTTAACTTAATAAAATTATAGCTCAAGTAATAACTGCGGGATAACCCAGTATATAAAAAAAATAGAAAAAAAATTACAAAATTTAATTCCCAACAAACCAATTATAAAATGATGAAACCGGAAAAAAAAAATCAACAAACAAAACGATCTAAAAAACAATCAAAACCAAGTAAGATTACCAAACTCCACGGTCTGGATTATGCTAATGAGATAACCAATAAAACCCTAAACAAAAAAAAAATGAAGATTAATTTAAAAAAAAACTAAAATTTGAAGGATGAAACCAAAAAAAATAAAAATTTCTTTGTAAAAGAAGTGTCTCCATAAATAGAGTCAAGCCAACTTGAGTTAATTCATTAAATATGTAGTCTAGATCATAAAATCAGGGTAACTTAATGAAAAATAAAATAATAAAAAAATCTTAAAGCTTATGTAAAAAAAAATTAATGTCAAATAATAAAATTAAAAAAAAACAAGTTAATAATAATAAAATATCAATTCATGTCAACTTTTCAAATCTGTGACTCGGATCTTTCAACTAAAAATCATAAAGTTCAATTTTCAACCAATCAATGAAGAATAAAATAAAAGGAAAAAAATTAATTTTACAAAAAGATTCAAAATAAAAAATAGTTATTACAAGAATAAGGATAAAATTGAAATAAAATAAATAAATTAGAGGAAAACTAATATTTTTTTAATAAAAAGATAAAAAAATTAAAAAAATAAAGATTAAATTAAAAAAAATGATATGTAATAAATTGAGATTGAAGGATAAAATAAAAAATAGACTGAAATTAAAAAAACCAAGAATAAAAATTAAAAATTAAAAAAAATTAAAATTAAAATTAAAATCTTAATAAATAAAAGAATAGTTATAAAATTTTAAATAACCAATGTGAATTTGAAAAAGATAAAAAAAAACTCTCTTGACAATAAATCATCTCACTGTCAACGTCATGGACCGCCCCAGTAAAAAAATAACATCACAACAATTCAAACGACATATTAAAAGGAAATATTTAGTTGCTAGATGACGCACCATGCGATGTCCCTCACTATTTGGCACATGTTTTATACACCAATTAATTTTAGTTTTTTTTAGAATATTTTATATTTTTTAAAATATTAAATTATCCCAAAAATTACAATTAAAAACTATTAAATTTGTTAATGCAGCAAAAAGTTTGAAAGCACCATCTTCAACAACGAGAAGTACTTGCCGAAAAGGCTGGAAAAAATATAAAATTATATCAATAATTCATCAAATAAAGAGGTATATTTGCCTTCTCCCCTAAAAAAAGAGCTGTACAACTTTCATGATTGAGTTATTTCAGTGTAGAAGCACAGGCAATCATTAAAGATTATCTGTAAAACAAGAATTAAAATCATTCTTTTTTATTTTCCTCCTTTTTTCTCTCTTTTAATTTTAGAAATATATCAAATGATCTTATTTTTTATATAACATAATTATGAAATAAAATTTCCTTGATTTCGTTGCAATTGACTTGTAAGTTGGTTCAAATATATCTTTATCAATTAAATAAATATAATTCTTTTACATGTATAGGTATTCTTGCACTAACTTTCTCTCTACCTGTTTGAGTAGGAATTCAGGTAAGCTTCTGCTCACCAGAATCAAGATCAAGATGTTCATGATCGAATTCCACTCCTTTCTTTAGAAGGCAAGCCTAGCCTATCTAATTTATAGTAAAATATCTTTGGTTATATATATAGATATATATCAGTCTGAAAAAGGACACTTCTACCACAAGAACTAGGGCCGGCCACCGTCAACCAATGGGCTCTTCTAGGGGCACCACTCATGTCCTTCGATTTGCATGAGCACATGTTCTTGACCCCACCCTCAACCAGTGACCTCTTTTTAGGCAGATTTCAATTCAACTGACCACTGTATTGCTGTCATGCTTTATTGTTAATGAAGCTGCAGGAAAGTTCAAGTGGATATGGGCATTTTCCCGACTGATAATCGATTAATTAGCTGAGGGTGACCTGCAAAGCAAGCCCTTGTATGTTTTTAGAGGACATTTCAGTAGTTAAGTTAGCGTAATGAAGAGAAGGATCAACCAAAAGAAGCGCAGAGCGAGTCTAATAAAATGGTAATGGAGATGATGTAGTGATATGTAAATCTTGGTACGGGTGATAGGGATATTCGTTTACTTCGTGTACAGCATATCACATGATTTGCCTGACAAGTAGCGTATAATGAGAAAGGACTAGCTCACCTGACCAGTGGGCTCTTCTAGCAGGCAGTCATGGCACTGTCACTTGCCTGTCACCTTGAACAATAAAAAATGGCAAATGTTGTGTGCAATTAATGGCGTGGACGTCATTGGTTTTTTAAGAGAATACTCTCTTCACCTACGCAGGGGTCAGCCGTGGTGATAGCTTGTAAGACTATTTATAGCCAGGATACAGGGTAGAAAAACATGGCAGGTTTCAGATTTGGTGCTGCGTGTACTTGCATTAGATGATATCGATAACAGGCAACTGCATGCACACTTCAAAAAACAAATAAAAATAAATTGACACATGCCTGGAAGGAAGAGGTGAGCTTCATTTTGACAATATTTCTTATGTTTTATGTGATATATTAGGGCCCAAACATCCTTTCAAAGACGTCGGTTGATGCCTTGTATAATTCTTGGACGTCACTAAAGAAGGTTACTTTTGTCGATACTTGCATCGTCTGCCATGCCGACTTTATTCACACCAAAGCAGGACATAGAAAGAAAAAGAAAACGAAGAACACATTATATAAGCAAATTGCTCAACAAGCGTCAAGTTGGTCGCTAGAAGCCAGCAAGATTCACCAGTCTCTTCCAAGCGGGCCTGCTTGAAATGTCCTCCCACCAAGCATTCAATTTCTTTCTGTCCTTCACCAAGTGCCCTAATCCAGCTTCGTTGACTAGATATCTAGTGGCAGGCAGATGGCTTAAATCAGCAAGAGTGAAGCTATCTCCAGCTAAATATTTGCTCTTTGACAACCTTTGCTCATACACATCCAACACCTTCTCCAGCTTTTCCTCGTAAGTCTTGAGCAGCTCGGAGTCACCTTGCTGCCCAATTCTTGGCAGGATTACAACTTGGAAGACTATATTGAACACCAAATCATTGAAGTTGTGGGCTTCAATTTCTAGCCATTGATCTACCAGAGCTTTCTCTTCCAGTGTATTTCCAAGTAGATTCGGTCCACGGTCTTCATACTTTGCTGCATAGTATCTTATGATTGCTCTGGACTCTGAAGCAAAATTTGAGAAAACACCCACAGAAAAAAAAAAAGAAAAAGATTATAGATTCATTAAATGTTGTTTGCCAATTATGAAAAAAGAAATTGGAAAATCATTCAGTTTTTCAGAAATTTCTTCTAAGAAACAAAACATTAAGAAATATTTATTAATTGAAAATGAAAATTGTTTTATTGAAAACAGTGTTTTATAGTTTTTCTAGAAAACTAAAAGAACACCAAAGTGGTTTTTTTTTTAATTTTCAAACTCTTCATTTAAAAATAAGGATAGTTTTTTTTTTTTCAAACTCTTCATTTAAAAATAAGGATTTATTTTTATTCACGTGATAGTAATATTCCTTCTATATAATTTTAAATTTAAGTAAAAAATTAATGGCCTTTAAAAAAAAATTATATTTAATAAACTTATTTACTTAATTCCCATAAAAAGTCTTTTTAGAATAAATAAAAAACCTCGAGATGAAATTTTTTTTTAAAAAAAAGAGATTATTTTATGAGAATAAAAACAACAAGATGATACCGTCACTCTTACCAAAAAGCTTGAAATCACCATCTTCAACAACAGGAACTTGCCCAAAAGGCTGGAAAAGAAAATATGCAAATAATTAAATCAGTAATTCATCGAATAAAGAGTTATATGTGCTCTAAAAAACTGAGTTAAACAATTTTCATGATTTAATTATTTCAGTATACAAAAAAAACTAATAATCATTGCGAATTTCCCATAAACCAGGAATCAGAATCATTCTTTTTCAATATTCTCCTCCCTTTCTCTCAATTTTAAAAATACACCAAATAACCTTTTATATATATATATATATATATATATATATATATATATATATATATATATATATATATATAGATATATATATGATGCCATCAGGAAACACAACTTCGTTTCATATGAATTGGTTCGAAGATATCTTTAACCATTTTTTATAAATAAATATTTTTATAAAAAGATATCGTTTCATAGAGAAAAAATAATCACGAGAGAGAGAGAGAGGCAAGCCAGAGTAGCTTGCAATAACGTTCTCTCTACCTGTTTGAGGAGGAATTCAGGTAGCTTCTGCTCACCGGAATCAAGATCAACATGTACAAGATCAAATTCCACTCCTTTCTCTAAGAGGCAAGCCATGACCCTTTGTGGGCAAACAGCCATGGCTGGACCATACACTTTAACAACCATGATCGATGAATTCTCTGAAACTTACCAGTACTTACTAAATAAAACAAAGAGAATCTTGAGCTCTGCCAAAGAAGGATCCAACCTGCATAATTTACAGTACAGATCCCATGGTTATATTTATAGCAGAATATCGTTGGTTATAAGCCGGGGGTTGTCACGTGAGCTCTGCAACAAGAACTCGAGGCTTGCCATGCAAGTCAAAGCAACATCGAATGAATTCTTCCCATTTTATGGTTATGGGGGTTGTCACATGCAAGAACAACCGGTTGGTGGAGGCCAAACTTTGGGAACTTTAAATTATTAATTTGGGTAATATTATACATAATCATTAATGTATAGTACATAGTTGAAAGGTTTTTTTAAAATAAAAATATTAAGGGTGTTTTCTTTTTACCATTATTGTATCAAAAACACACAAGAAAGAGAATGAATTGATGGCTTTTTATATCCAAATATATTTTAAAAATTATTGTTTACCAAATAATATCATAATATTTAATCTAAATCATATTTTAAATTAAACTATAAAAAATTTAACTCAATCAAATAAAATAAACTCAATAGAGCAACTCATAATCCAATCTACTATATCAAAACCTTTTAATATTGAAAAAAGTTAAAATAATAACATTTTAAGTTTACGTCGATCAACTTTAAATAACTTATTTAATTCATATTTAATTCATGATCCTGTTTAAAATTAAAATTATAAACTGAATCAAATTTATAATAATTTTGATTTTGATTTCATTTATATTTTGCTAATTATATGTTGAAGATTATGGTAAAATGTGCTTTTCAAAATAATTTTTAATTTAAAATATATCAAAATAATTTTTTATTTTTTTATTTTTAATACTAGCACAATAAAATTATTAGATTATATTAAAACAAAAACAAACAAAAAAATCCCTTCAAGAAACATAGCAAAGCGCTCCAAAAGACACCCGAGGTCAAGGTCGCCTAAAGTCTTTTTTCCCGATGTGGACACAACATACGTTACAATTCTTTCATCTTGAATAATAATTATCTTCCCTTCATTACATTCAATTAATTTCTGATGAACATTCCCGAATCCATTTCTTGGCGTTTGTTTCAAAAGTGGAATCTACAAGGGGGGAAAGCACTGCGTGGATCAACCATTTAGAATTTGGTAATGATATATTTTACACTCTTCTTCTTCTCTTGATCTTTCACTTGGGACTGGTCTTGTGTTGATCTTCAAATCTTGTTAGCTCTACCTGGACCTAAAAGCAAAGGCCGCATTACTCTGGGCACACAAAAGGAAGGCCATCCAATCTGTTGCTAGAAATGCAAAATGCCTAACCACGTGATCTTGTTTCGCTCTTTGCAATTCACTGTAGAGTTCAAGCCTTCAAATGTAATTGAATTTCATTCTATCTTTCAATGAATACTTGCTGTATGGATGTATGCTTGCATGCTGATATACGCTACAATATTTAAACCATTTTATCCACTAGGTATAAAATATTTGAGTTTCAAGTTCATGTTGCAGTTTATGTTTTTGCCAAAGGAGATGGCACAAGCGATGATGGACTAATGAGGGATTTTGCGTATGCAACTGGCAAAGCAACTATCTTCTTGGCTTTTCTCACATATGCCCTCTTTGTGAAGCTGTTGTAATCGTTAGCCTCTATCTCGTCTAGTATTTGGCGATATAGCAGCAAGGATGCCCAAACCTGCAACATCCGAAAACATGGCGCAATCATAAGCAAAAGCAGGCGGAAAAGATACTATCGACTATCAAAAGCAAATCCTAGCTATGATTCTAAATTTCTCAGTCGGAAATGCTAATCCTTTTGTTAGTTTGGTGTGATAACAACGCTAAATCGTTCGATTGCTGAAAGATGAATTTCTGATCTTGGTAATCATGAGAACATTGTAGGATAAAGCTTAGCATGGTCCTATTTACCGCAACAGAAATATCAAAAAGAAAACAAAAGGGCAAAAACCAGAACTGAGGACAATAACCATGACCTTCAACAGAAATATCCCTGGCCAGGCTTCTCGCGTGTGTGATTGCCAACGTAAGACCAGAAAACAGCTGGTTTTCTGTCAATTAGGGTGCATGTGTTCAAAGCCAATCATATGACGATTATAGATCTTCAATTGGTTTCATGATTTCCATTTCTTCTTTTTTTAATTTTTAATTCATTTTTCCATTGTTCACTAAAGGTTAAGGTTCATTATTTTGCTATTGAGATATTAATAGAAGCGCTTGATTGTTTACCGGCCATCGACTTGCAGCACTCAATTCTGTCACTCCTTTCTCAGCCTCATCAAAGAACATCCGTGCTCTCTTAATTTGATTCTTCATAAAGTTTCTCCACTTATCTGTCACCTTTCCAGCAAATATGTCATCATCTGAAAGCCCTGCCTGTGCCAGCTCATCTTGTGGCAGATAAACCCTTCCTCTTCTTGCACTGCAAACAAAGTCAACAGAAAAGGAAAAGCTAAGGATAAAAAACTGCATATACAAAAAGTCGACTCACTATACAAAAGAAAAATAGGCAAAAAAATAATTATATGACGAGAATTTGTTCATAAGATACTATTTGATGCAGCATATAATTCTAGATTACTGCTCAATTGACTCCCTAAAAAGAAAGTGAAAGCTCTAGACAGCTTGTGCAAAGTATTTTTTTTATTGTGGCTTCAAGCTTGCAGCATACACCACTCTGCACTTACTCTTCTCCAACATCCCTGAGTATGTTAGTGAGTTGATTAGCTATCCCCAATGCCAAGGCAGCATTATAAACACTCTCGGTCGAAGCCTGTGATTCAGGTGCAATGCCCATGACTGGAACACTCATTAGTCCAACAGTCCCAGCAACATAATAACAGTAAAGATAGAGCTCATCAAAGTTTTGGTATCTTGATTTCCTCAAGTCCATCCTCATTCCTTGAATCATATCTTTGAATGGCTGAAACAAGGTATCATACAAAAAAATAAGACATGAATCTTGCTTAGGCACAACATCACTGGAAATGCTTTTACAATATCATTGCATTAAAGTGACTAGCATCAAATAGTAATGGCCTTCATGTGATGTGAAAAAAAATTAAGATTCTAGTTTTAGGGCATGACTGCATATTTCATTAAAAAAAAAAAAAACTGTTTCCAATAGCTACTAGAACAAGTCGGAAAAGTATGACTGCTGAGAGTATCCAGAACAACAACTTGCACATTGCATATAGAAATAAACTAAAGTCGCCAACAAGCACGATATGTTGCAATGCCAAAAAGACTTTTGATTGGTAACAGAGTAATTATTTTTTCAATTGAGAAGTACTTTGATTTTGAAATTACTGCCTAACCTGAATATCAACAGGAAATTTTCCAACTGTGTCTGCTAGAGCAGCATCCATCATATCAAATGGACGCCCTTGGAAAAGATCTTCCAACCTTGCCTCCCACCTATCTAAAGCTGTTGGTGTAATGTGTGAAGCATTAGGCCCATCAACAAGCTCATCGGTCCTCCTACACCACACTGCATGAGCAGAAAACATTGTAAGAAAGAAAGGAAAAGGTTCACTCTGTCTTGAGAGCCATCGTCTCTTACATTCATAGACAATAGCCTTCGAATACCATATAGAACTGATCAAACCTGATTTCAATCATGAATCGGAGGAATAATATTAAGGGTAAGCATCAGGAGTTAGTGTAACCAGTTAACAGCATGCTTGATTTCTCTTCGAGAGATATTGTCTTCGAAATTCCAGGTACATGATTATCACATTTTGAAATAAATTCCATGAAAAGAGCACTTAAGGCTTCACATATATCCTAGACAGGAAAAGATAAGTTCTTATGGTTCACATAATGTACAATTAGCTGCGCAATTAGCACCATGATTTCATAAGCTCCCAAAAATAACATCTCTTTTTATTTCAGAATACTTTGCTCATCATTTGATTATCAAATCCCATCAGAACACATGTATGCTGTATAGGATTGAAATCACTCTCCTCCAACTTCTAAATTCTCTGAATATTCCAAGATGAAAGGAGAAAATCACTCACCATATATGGCCCAAATAGCCCTTCTCCGTTCAGGGGTCATGAGCAGAGTTCCTGAGAAAGCAAAAGGCAAATGAGAAAACCAATCACTAGAACAACGTATAACAGATTCAAAAGCCAGCAAGAGCCAAAAATCAAAATTCCATTAACTGAACAACAGGAAGCTAACCCAGGTAAAAAGTCTTAGCATACTCAGCACAAACTTCTCCACACCGATCATAAGCTTCACTCAACAAGCTCAAAGTCCCTGGAAGAACAACATCTGGTTTCACATCCAGATCACCTCTGGACTTCAGTTCTTTCTTAACCAGAGCTGCCTGCTTCAGCACCACATTATAAACCATCTCCTCGGATGACAAAACAGCCATTTCTCCAGCATGGCTTGCTACCATGCTTGATATCATAGGCAATTTGCTTCCATTACTTCTACCACCTAAATACCCCAAATCTGGATTGACAGAGCATGACTTCCATTTCTGTTTCCTACCCTTTCTTTCTCCAAGCTTAAAAAACAAACTCCGATCTCTAGAATTACCAAACTTCGTTGTATCCAGAACCCTGACAGAATCCAGGAATCGAAGACAATTGGAAACCTCTGTGCTTGGATTGGCACTACCAACCCAAAACAATGCTACCGTCATTTCAAAAACTAGTCCTTTTGTTACCAAACTCTCCTGGGAACCTCCTTCAACAATCCCAATTCACTCAAAACACACAAGTTTTCTACTTTTCAAGATAAACCCACTTCAACTTTACAAGCGAGTTTCATAAAGAGTAACTAGCTGACTTCCCTCACACAAGAAAAGCAAACCAACTTTTTCAAAATGAACCCATTATAGACCAGCAGCAAGTGAAGCTTTGTTTAAGCGTATCTGTAATTGAAACATTAAAAAAGAAATCATAGCCATAAACTATATAAAACGAGGATGATAAAGATTATGGAATGTGATGATAAACTGATGATAAAAGGCTAACCTCTTTTGCTGTTTTTTTTTTTGGCACCCCACCCTTGACAATAAAGAACATTCTCCAATAAACTAAGACAACTACTCTTTTACAAGTACCGACCTCACATGAATTGGAAAACTAACAACGGCCCACTAAACAAACTCTCCACCCTTCCAGAGGCTCCTACAAAAAATGACAACGTTTTTGTTTTGTTCTTGTTCTTGCCCGGCTATAAACCCGCTTGTATCCGGATTTGGTTTCAAGCTGGTGACCCATACCTTTTGAGTTTGAAAGCGCAGTGTATTTGTCGCTTGTAATATTATCTCAGATTTGAATTTAATGAATAATTTCTTATGAAAAAAACATATGTTCAATTAAGGATGGACCTGTCAAAAACTCCATTAAATGAAAAAAAAAATAACATTACACAAGTCTAATTTATCTCAATTTCGCAAGCAATTAAGTGTATATTTTGTAAATTTTTATATTTTTAAAACAACAAATATATAAAAACACATTCTTTATATTTCAATTATCTCGCTTTCTTCTGTAAATAGTAATCAAATTCTACATAACTAAAGTATATAAAGATTTGAGTGGTGTTTACTGCTGCGGGTGGAGCATTGACCCAACTTTGAACTTGGACATTTTTTTTGGTGGGTCAAAAGGGTATTATGAAAAGAGCAATGAAATCTAAATGAGATGGACACGTCGACGTATCCACCAATCAATGGAGGATAACGTTATCGAAAGGGTGGCAGAAAAGGCCTGGGCCATTGGGGGGGAAGATGTACACGTGGCGAACAATGAATGAACAGTGAAAGTAGCCCTAGCAAGATCCTGTGAGGATATTATTAAAGATACCAGTGCTCCTCCAAAGAAAGAAAGAAGATAGACTGGTGCGGGGCCAACTTCTCCAGCAATGGAAATGGGGTAGGTCGTAATTCTTCCATTCTCTTGTTGTTTTCTTTTCTCTTCTTTCCAGGAGTTTTCGTGTCAAGGAAACAAAAATAAAAAAGTAAAATTATTTAATAATTTAAATTAATAAATAAAATTTTAAAATATATTTTATATTATTTTTTAACATAATTTTTCATATAAAATTTTTTAAATTTAAAACTTGCATGAATTCCTACAATAATATCATATCAAAGAATTAATGTAACTTACAAACTTAATATACTATGTAGTGTTATATAAGTTTTTAAAATATAATTTATATTATTTTTTATAAATTGTAATGTAAAGTATTAATTTTTAAAAAAATTTATTTTTATTCTTCACATCAACACATAAAAAAAACATTAAAATAAAAATTAATTTAATGTTATTTTCAGACAAGAAATTATTTCAGGAAACATCCAAAAATAAAAACAGAATCTGCATCGAGCACCCCTAATTAGGTTTTTGTTGTGTTGTGAAGGAAAAGTAAACTGATTGAGTGACGTGTAGACCACGATTGATGGAATTTGTGGACGTGTCCACACTTGTTCTTCATGGGGGTTAGAGGTATTCTCCCAGACACGTAGCCCACCACCTTTTTTAAATTACTATTTTCATCCTTTTCGTTTGCTTGAGTGCCTGTGTTTTCCCGTATAAAATACATGGCCAATGACAAGGTAACTTGCTGGTTGTA
Organism: Populus euphratica; assembly: GCF_000495115.2. Taxonomy (NCBI): domain Eukaryota; kingdom Viridiplantae; phylum Streptophyta; class Magnoliopsida; order Malpighiales; family Salicaceae; genus Populus; species Populus euphratica. The sequence goes on from NW_011499922.1 coordinate 475,464, forward strand.
TTAGGGTTTGATCGAGGAATAACAAGGTAACTTGCTGGTTGTATTAGGGTTTGATCGAGGAAGTATTTCTTCTTCAACTTTGCTACTGCTATATACACACACACACACACCTCATTGTTGTCTTTCTCGTCAGACAATAAACAGTAAGTCTTAGTTAATCTTAAACGGATTATGAGAGTTATATTATCATGCACGACACCTCCAAATATTCTACACCACCATGGAAATAATAATTTGTTATGATATATATATATATATATATATATATATATATGAGTGTCT
>NW_011499922.1:477307-515535 GCF_000495115.2 Populus euphratica
GGGGGGCAGCTGTACACGTGGCGAACGATGAATGAACAATTAAAGTAGCCCTAAGATCCTTTGAGGATATTATTATGGATACCTACCACTACTCTTTATAAAAAACAAAAGAGAAAAAATATTCTTTAGGTTAATTAACTGATCAGTCTTAGTTTGCTATTTAATAATAACAAGTTTAAGTTTATGGGTTTTTAGAGTTATTAAAATTTTTATGGTTATTAATTTTAGAGTTTGTAGAATTAATTAATTTGTATTTAAATTGGTTTGGATATTTATATTAATTAGAAAAAAAACACCAGTAATGGAAACGAGGTTGGTCGAAATTATTTCTTCATTTTCTTTTAAATATTAATTTAATATTTTTTGAAGTTAAAAGTATTTCAAAAAAACATTTAAAATTAAAAACAAAAAATCATGAGAGACAACCTAAATAGGTTTTTGTCTTGTTGTGAAGGAAAAGAAAACTGTTTGTGGGACATGCAGACCACAATTGTTGGAATTTGTGGACGTGTCCACCCTTATCGTTCATGGGGTTAGAGTATGTCTCTTAGACACGTAGCCCACCACCTTTAGTGTTATAATTAAATTTTAAAATGCAGTCGTTTTAATTATTTTATTAAAATAAATTTTTCTCATAATAAATTTTTATTTTATTTTAACTAGCACTATATTTTTAATTAGAATTATTATTTCTGTTTTTTTAATTCTTTATAATTTTTAAAGCAAGTTAGTAAACAATCTCAAAATAATATGTCTATATTTTACATAATTAAAAGCTACAAAAATCATAAATGTAATAAAATTATATTCAAAATTAATTTATAAATTTTAAATATAAAATAAATTTTAATCAAATAATTCATTGTTAGTATTATTACCTTTAGATCAAATACATAATAATTAAAAAAATTATTAAAACTAAAATGAAAATTTATAATAGTATTCTAGAAACATAACAAAAACAAAGAGTAGATGAATTTAGTAAATTTTTTTCGACTGTAATAAAAACTAAAGGTATAATAAAATTATTATTTCATGAAAAAAATATATTGGAGATAAAAAATTTAGAGACTGAATAAAATAATTTATAGTAATTTACGGTGTTATGTGAAAAAAGATAAAATATTTTAGTCATATGATTTATCTTTTTTGTTAAAAAAATACAAAACTAAATTTTTTATCAATTTAATATTTAAAAAAAAAACAAAGATAATTCTAAAAAAAAAACCTATGAGAAAAAATGTTGTAATATATAGTATCAAATACGTGGGTGAATAATAAATCACCCACATAGACCACAATTGTTGGAATTTGAGGACGTGTCCACCCTTATTGTTCATGGGGTTAGAGGTATTCTCTTAGACACGTAGCCCCCCACCTTTAGTGTTATAATTAAATTTTAAAATGCAGTCGTTTTAATTATTCTATTAAAATACTTTGAACTCATAATATATATTTTTATTTTAGCTAGCAATATATTTTCAATCATAATTATTATTTCTGTTTTTTTTAATTCTTTATAATTTTTAAAGCAAGTTAGTAAACAATCTCAAAATAATATATCTATATTTTACATAATTAAAAGCTATAAAAATCATAAATGTAATAAAATTATATTCAAAATTAATTTATAAATTTTAAATGTAAAATATATTTTAATCAAATAATTTATTGTTAGTATTATTACTTTTAGATTAAATACATAATAATTTAAAAATAAAATATTAAAACTAAAATGAAAATTTATAATAGTATTTTAGGAACATCACAAAATAAAGAGTAGGTGAATCTAGTAAATCTTTTTTTTCTATAATAAAAATTAAAGGTATAATAAAGTTACATGATAGAAAAAAATATATTAGAGATAAAAAATTTAGAAACTAAACAAGATAATTTATAGTCATTCATGGTGTTCTATGAAAAAATAAAATATTTTAGTCATACAATTTAGCTTTTATGTTAAAAAAACAAAAACAATTACAAAACTAAATTATTTACCAACTTAATATATAAAAAAAACAAACAAAGATAATTCTGGAAGAAAAAAACCAATGAGAAAAAACACGGTAACAATTGATAATATTCTGTGAGGAAAATCACAGTGCTTTATCCAATAAAATTAATAAAAATAATTTAAAAATATCATAAAAAAACTATTTAGATAAATACTATAGTAATTCACAATATTTTATGAGAAAAGTTACAATACTTTTCTTATATGATTTACTTTTATTGTAATTATAATTCTTAACAAATTCAATATTAAAAAAAATCGTATGAAAAAATATTGCAGTAATTCAGAGTGTTTTTTTTTTTAAATTACAAAGCTAATTTTTTAACAAGTTTAATATTAAAAAATCAAAAGAGCCAATTATAGAAAAAACATAATGTTGAAAGTTACTCTGGTAATTTATAATGTCTTGTAAGGGAAGTTATAATGCTTTCCCTACATAATTAAGTTTTATTGTAAAATTAAATTCTAACTAGTTTGATATTAAAAAAATAAAATTAATAAAAATAATTTTGAAAAAAAATATTACAAAAAAAGAAAACATAGAAAACAACGTGGAAAAAAATACTATTATAATTCACATTAATTTGCAATAAAAACTATATTGTTTTTCTTGTATATCATAACTATAATTTTTTAACCAACTCATTATTAAAAAATAAAATTGAAAAAGATAATTTCAAATAAAATCATCAAAAAACAAAAACAAAAAAAACATACAGAGAAATACTGTAACAATCAATAATATTTTTTAAATATAAAATTAAAATTTTAATTATTTTAATATTAAAAAATAAAATAAAAATAATTTTTAAAAAAAAACTATGCGGGAAATACCACAGTAATCTATGGTATTTTAAAGGTAAAAAATTACAAATCAAAATTTTTAATTAATTTAATATTAAAAAATAAAATTGATAAAATTTTTTTATAAAAAATAAAAAAAAAAGAGGAAAAGTTGGAAAAAAAGGAAAGTAATTTTGAAAAAAGAGAAAGTTGAAAATAATAATAATAATAATAAAAAAATACAATATGAATTATTGCTGTAATATATAGTGTCGAATACGTGGGTGAATAATAAATCACCCACAGCCTTATTACTTAATCTTATTTAATAGTTTTTTTAATTATTCTATGAAATAGCACAATATTGGAATTAGATTCATGATTAATTATGTGTTTTCATTCACTCGAATAAAGTCAAGGATGGAGGGATTTTTGCCTCTGTAGAGGTAAAGTTGAAGGCTCGTAAAATTTCTTGGCTTGTTCGAGTGCAAGGTAGAGGTGGGGGTGTCTTTGGAAATGTTAGCGTGTTTTTTAAAAAATATTATTTTTTATTTTTATTAAAAATAATTTATTCAGTATATTTTGAATTATTTTGATGAATTAATTTTAAGAATATTTTTTTAAATATAAAATATTATTTTAATATATTTTAAAATAAAAAATACTTTAAAAAACAATTACTTCAGAAAAAAAAGGCCGTAATGCTCTCAAACTCCATAAATCTTCTTGTTCAAATTTATACAGTAAATAATTTTTTATTTACCGTTGGGCCGCAACCCAAACAACAATAAGAACCGGCGGACAACTGTTGTCCATTCGCAACTATTAAGCCACAGCCGAGGTTGGGCAGTTGTTTTCCAATCATCGTTGCTGGGCCACAACCTAAACAACAAAGATCGGAGAACTATTGTCTATTCACAAATGTGGGCCTAGTCTAATTTGGCAACTTTGCAACTTGTTGGGCCAAAAGCCCAACCAAATAGAGACTCCATCCAAAGGCCTAGCTAGGCAGAAAAGGATAGGCGTGCCGAACAATGTATTTTCTCATACTGCTACAACATCAAACCCGACTTAGAAATTAACCCGGTCAAAAAAATCCAGATTATAGATTATACAAGTTAATTTTAATTAAATTTAAAAAATGTATTATTTTATATAAAAAATAAAAATTTAAAAATTATTTAAAAAAATTATCTAATATTTCAATTCATGTTAGAATTGTTGCTTTATCCAATATTTCAATTCATGTTAGAATTGTTGCTTTCTTTCCTGACTCACACTCCCTTTTCTCATTTTATTAGCTTAAACATTAAGAATACCTTTATGTGCATAAAAAACTTTTTGAAACATCCTTCCAGCTTCCACTCCTTGCTTTCACAATGGTTCTTTATTTAAGCTAAAATCTGAGCAAGAGTAAGCTTAGTGGCGATTAATTTCAAAGAGGTCTGAGTCCATGATGGCTTTTGTGTTTCTTTTAAAATTTGCAGTGAAATGCCTCGGTGTTCTTGCATGGTATGCATAACGTCTGTGTGTAACTCTAGTACTTCGCGTTTTGCTTTGCTTTGTGTTTTCATGTCTGTGATGGTCAGTTGTTTCTGCTCCATGGTTGCAGGCCTGTTTTTGGTTTGGGTTATCCTCTGTAAGTCTCCTCTCTTTGTTTTACTTTGAGTGTGTTTGTTCATGTTAACGACTCGACAATCTCTCCTGGTGTTTAGATTATGTTATTCGGAATGTCAAGTCGGTGTTTGTTTAGCCAAGAAGTGATGAATCATCACTAATTCGTGCTTGTTTCTGAGTGTCTAACAGATGTGCTTCCATTCAAGCGATCGAGACTAATTCGAACTCAGACACCCAGAAGCTGATCTCGTACTGGGTCTCCATTTCTGTGGTCTTGCTCCTTGAACATTCGTTTCAGCTTGAATGGTAATTAAATTAAATGAAATTTCAGAGAAACTAAACTGCGTGGCGTTTTCCTGCTGCATTTTTAACTGTGCACTGCTCACTGTGGATTAGAGTAGTGAATTTCAATAGCGTTTTCCAGCTTGAGAAATGAAGTTTTTGATAAGGTTTTTGAGCTTGACTGTGGATCAATTTAGTAAGATATAGTTTTACCTTGTAGCATTGATACACAATTGAAAGAACGAGAAACACGTTCTAAACTGATAACCAAAACAAAACGGGATGGCCAGTCTCGAATTCACGTAACTTTGTTTTAGATCTCTTTAAGTGTTTTTATATTTTAGTTTTTATCTAAAAGTTTATTTTATTTTATTTTTTTTAATTTGAGAGGAAAAAGATAAATTTGTTGAAAAATATTTCAAAAGAGAAAGTTTAGCTTGACCACTTTCTGTCAACAAAAAAAACTTATTCTTGGTGTTTGTAAATTTTATTTGATAATAAAAGTTTTATTAAGGTGTTTTTTTTTTAATTTTTTATTGTGCTAGAAAAAGCAAATCAAGTTTGAGAAAGAATTTTTTTATTTAATTTTATACTTTTAGATCAATTATGAGATGTTTTTAGTTGAGAGATTGATTTATTTAGATTTTAAGAGTGTTTTTAAATGAAAATAAGATGAAAAATAATTTTTTAGATAAAAAAACATAAACATAATATTCTAACCACTATTTTGGTGGTAAAAAGTTGGGCAAGTAGATTATATACTGCTTGACCCAATAATAATAATAATAAAAAAAACCATACACATTAATCCAAACCCAAGCATTTATTTTTTTCTCTTCAATTCAAATTTAAATTCATTAAAATAGATTAATTAGAAATATATTTAGGGTATTGTTTGATTAAATAATATTTGGTTTTGACTTTGTTTTGAATAAGATTATAATTTTTTTTTAATAACAAATTTAATCCAACTAAGTTTACGAACTAGATGTGAGTTTTTTAGTTTAATCTAGATTTAAATGGATTCATCTAATTTTAAAATATTATTGTGAGTTTTTTAGTTTAATCTAGATTGAAATGGATTCATCTAATTTTAAAATATTATTGTTTCAACTTTTTTTTTTCAGTCAAATGACTACATTTTTCTCCTTCAATTTAAATTGAAGCTTGTTAGAACAAATAAATTAGATGTATATTTGGGATATTTTATTGAACTCCCATTCCAATTTTCCATCACAATTTGTGAGCATTATATATATTTTTAATTTATTCACAATAAAATTATCAAAATATTATTATTTTTTTAATTAAAACTTTTTTTATGCTTCAAATAAGCTATTACTTACAAAAAAAAGAAACTATTTTGATAAGGAAATGTAAAAGAAAAGAAAGAAAGAAAAAGCATTGGAGTTTTAATTAAAGAAATACTTTTTTATTCTTATTTTAAATTGTTCATTTTTTTTGTTTATTCTGATTTCTTTCTATTTTTATTAAATAAACAACATGGCTGGGAAAGCTAATTTTTAAAAATAATTAATAAGAAAAAAGAGAAATTCTACTAGAAAAATACTATGTATTAATTGAATTTAAATTATTACCCATCTTATAAAAATTTAATTACCATTTAATAAAAAAATATTTGAACAGTTTTTCACAACATAAAATTAAATATCTTAATATGTATTAGCTTTCTATTGAATCTCTAGCTAGTATTAACAAATTTTTTAATATTTATTGACATATAATTATCGATTTATTCTATCAATCATATCAGTTCGCTATTAAAATTATTCTTGATAATACATAATGCGTTCACAATGCCTTCATATTTTGTTTTTGCGTTGAAGAAATCTTTTGAAAAAATGATTAAAAAAAGAACAAATTGCGATTATGCAGCTCTGATTTTGTAGCCAATCGAAACGAATAGAAACATGATCTTTTGGGAGTCGAAACAATTTCAGGAGTTTCCGATCTAGGGTATTTTTTTTCCTTTTATTCTGTAATTACCCTTGAGAATGATCAGTCAATGAAAGTTGATGTCTTCAAGATGATTTTGGACTTCTGTTCAAATTGTTGGTATGGGGAAATATGTCATGTGCTACTAGATGAGGACAAGAGGACTGTTGAATCTCTCAAGTCAATCTCTATTATCGTATCCCTCTATATGCAGGCTAGCCTTCTGGCCATACATTAAGCTAATGATCGTCGGCTGCTTGGTTCTGCCTTACTTCGATGGTTCTCTGTATGTCTATAAACACCTTATTAATCCGTGTCTATCCATGAGCCCTGCAACTATCACCTGCCAGTTCAACAAGCAGGAGGAGTTGTGTTTCAAGAAAGATGATTTTCTTGTTGAGATGAAGAGGTATAAGAAGGAAAATGGCTCTGATGCTTTGGAGGATCTCATTGCTTCCACGGTATGTATGATTCTTCGTGGCAACAAGTCCCATGGAAATCTTTTGATATTTGCCTGAAATCAATTGAATTATTCTAATTTTGACGTTCTTATCATGTGGATGAAGTATGCTTTCTCATCATTGCTTCCCTCTCAAACACCTGAAATCTTTTGACGTTCTGTTCTTCCAGAAAAAGAGTGCAAAGCCTAATGTGGATGTGAAGGAGATCAGGGCGGTTGAGGCAGAGGATATGGTAAGGTCGCTAATTTCAGTTGCATATTGTTTATGGCTATTTATGTGACCCGTTCAAAGCCAGATCATGAATGCAGAAGCCAGAAACACCCACCAACCAAGTTTATGGCTATTTATGTGACCCGTTCAAAGCCAGATCATGAACGCAGAAGCCAGAAACACCCACCAACCAAAGGTAGTAGGAGCGGTCTTTATAACGAGAGCTCGATCATTGGAGCAACCACATGACTCATGTTTCCTTATTATTGATTGAATTTTTTTCTTTTCTTGAAAATAAGTCCCACTTATGAAGTAATTCAGTGTTCTTGTAGAATAGTGGTTGTTAAGTGTGATGCTGTACAGGGTTTTATTTCAGCTGATCAAGCTTTTGATTCATGCAGCCGAAGTTCGAACAACTTCTGGTTCGATTCAAAGACAGTAATGATGTGGAGATAACAGAGAAGATAGAAGTTGCATCAACCAAGCAGGTAATTTTATTCAACGGTTGGAAATTTGGGCACCCTTAAGGAAAAGTCTACCTGTGCTTTTGGAAATAATATTATGAACTGCGAAATGTTACTGCCTGATGAAAAATTTAAATATCTTTTGATTCACGCTGCTGAAGCTGGAACAGCCTGAGCTTCCGATTCGATTCAAAGATGGTGATGCTGTGGAAGTAACAGAGAAGCAAGAAGTTGCATCAACCACGCAGGTTATTTTATTCAGCAGATGAAATTTTCATAACTTTTCAAGAAAATGGCTGCATGTGCTTCAACCCAAACAATCTTAAACTTCTCTCAAAAACTTGTGTTATTTGATAAGATTTTCAAAAATTCCCCTCATGAGTACCACAAATTCCCTTCCCTTCCTTCCCCCTGTGATTTCTTTATTGGTTTCTTGTTAGTCAATGTTCTCTTGACCATTCTATGTTTACCATGTGTATTCTTTATACATCCTCCAAGCATCTATGTTTCCTGCTTTTGCAGGCTAGAGAGGCAGAATCCAACATCAACCACACAGAAAACAGAACATTTCCACCTCTGGAGAGCATAAACACTGCAACAACAACAGTAGGAGGCGGAGATCTTTGTGGGATTCTACCTCCCGAGAAAGTCCAAAAGCTATGGACTTGTGTTATATGTCAAGTAACAGCCAAAAATGAGACAGCTCTAATTGCACATCTACATGGAAATAGACACAAGGCCACTTGTGAACAGCTAAATGTCAAGAATCAGACAGATGTTAACTCACATCTTCAAGGAAAAAGACACAAGAAAACTTGTGAGCCTCTGAACTTCAAGAAGCAGGCATCATACAGCAATGTTTCCCCTGCTTCAGTGGGAAGGAACCTGATGAACAGCCGATGTATTGAGATGATAGGTTCTCATTGGTGGTGTAAAATCTGCAATGTAAGCAGTGTACATGGCAAGCAAAGTCACCTTAAAGGGAAAAGGCACAGGGCTTCGTTGCAAGCATTGGATGGTCTTGGAGACAATAGGCATGCCTGAGTCACTGAATAAGTTCATACAACTATTGTAGAAGATGTTCTAATCTGGCGGGCAAGGCGGCCGTGATCATCCAAGGTACCTGTAGATTAAATGGCGTGTTTTGTTGCCGGACAAAAACAAATTAAATGGCGTCGAAAGGCAAAAACTTAAAAGGCGGATATCATGTAAAGTAACCTTTGAAATGGCGGACCTTTTCTTTTTATAAATGAATGAAGTTTCATTGATCCAAAGGAAACAAGTAGGAGCTTATCCTGCTACAAAAGCAAGAATTCAGCCGCTATTACAAGGAAAATAATCAGAGAAATAGCCACTGATTACAAAGAACAAAAGATTTTGTTTCTTATCAGGTCCTTTTGCATATTGCGTACGAATAATGAACCTTTACGGACTCCTCGTCGAATTACTTATCCTATTGAAATTGACTCGCTGGCTTTGAAAAATAGGGGGCGATTACTAAAATTTTATAAAAACTCGAGTTCTAGGTTCATTATCATTGGAAGGATTGATATTAGAAATATTAAATATCTTAGCAAATTTATTCCTTGATATTCCTATTATGTCGAAAGGTTTATACTTCTTTTGCTGTAGCTTGCTTAGCACAAAAATACCATGACCATATCTTGATCCAAAAAATTCCAGATTATCAAATCTCTTAGAGAAATACCAAAAAATTCCACAAAAATACCAAATGAAAAACAAGTAATTTGGTAGTCAAATACCAAATGAAAAACAAGTAATTTGGTTTTGGATCAATGAATTTGGATGCCAGAAAAAGCTTAGAGAAATCATTCATCTTCTATGCAGCTATCACAAGCAGATTTCAGAGGAAAATTCAACACGGGAAACGATTTCATTAATTATATTAATTTCACCTACCCGTAGGTTTGTTCCATTATCGGATCCAGAATGACTTTTATTGTGCTGTTTTCAGTGACGAAGAACTCTTAAATCGATGTCTTTGGAAGAGAAATGTATTTTCAAGCTGACAGATGCTGTGCACTAGAGATAATTCAGATTTCTGCTAATGAAGTGCAAGAACTGGCTTATGATAGAATCCATGAGCTTATCAGCTTCCATAGAAATAAATTCAACTCCCATCATAGGAAGATGGCCATTTGGCTACCCTCTGTACAGGAACTATTTTGTCTTTCCAGAAGACGGACGAGACATTTAAGTTTCGATGAGAGACCTACTAACTTATTTACAAAGGCGATCAATTTCTCATCTCCATCACAGCTTTCATTATTCTTGTCTGAATTATTTTTACCTAGACAACATTCAATTTGAACTTTTAAAGCATTATTGATTTTATTTCAATCTAACAATCCATGGCTATATTCCCAAATTCAGCTTCAAACAGTAAAGTAACTGCTGCGGAATTGAAAAAAATTGGGAATTTTTATTGATAGATGTTGAGAAAGCTTTGAATTTTCTTATCCAAAAGAAAAAAGTAGTAAGAAAAGTAATGAACTTCTCAAAATCCAGAAACTTTGAAAAATATAAACCAGGAAATTTAAGATGGATCAGAATCCTGGCTTGGTTCTCAAAAGAGAAAAATCGCTCAGTTTATTCAGCTTCGATCATTTGGGGAAATAATCATCATCTCCATCTGTTGAATCCCATTATTTATCATTAATTATTCCTACAAATCGCAATAATTTAACATAAAAAATAAAAATTTCAAAAAATATTTTAAAAAATCAAGTTGAAGATGGATCAGAAATCTGGCTTGGATCTCTCGAAAGAGAAAAATCGCTCAGTTTGTTCACCTTCGATCATCTGGGGAAATAATCATCACCTCCATCTTCGTCTTCATTTAAAAAAAAACTTTCAAAATAGAACAAAATAAAGATCTAACAAAGACACCAAAATATCTCCAAATCTGCATCAAACAGAGAGGTGTAAGGATCTAATCAACTCCTAATTGGGATTTTGCAGAAACGGAAAATTAGATATAGCGTCAGCTCATACACAACGTTTACTCTGTAAAAAACGCTGGTAATCAGTATATGACGCAAGGAAAAATTAGATTTCTTGATAGTTAATGAAAGGTTAAGAAATTCAAAAACCCAACGCCTAGAGAAGATGAAGAAATTATGGGTGCTGCAGAGCGTTGTATGGGGTAAACGAAGCGCAATGATAACTGAGGCCAGGGAAGAGCGGTTTATAAAGACGAAGGAAGGGAGGGTTTGCTGCTGTTGCTAAAACCCTAGATCAAGTGGGCGTTTGCCATGTGTACTGACCGAGTAGAATTTGGGCCGTGTGGCCTCTTATCACACCGAAGAAGAATGACCTTAGGAGAAGTTATTCGACCTGTTTAAGACTTATCTTGGATGTGTTGATAAATAAATTCCAGTTGATTATTTTTTTAAAAAAAATAAAATACTATTATTTTAATTTTTTAAAGAGGTATTAAATTGAATTCTTATGAGGTTAACTAGATTACAAACTCACTTATCAAATTAATTGATTCATTTTAATTTTTTAAAATAAAATAATATTATTCTATTTTTTTTTAAATTACTAAATTAAATTTAAATCGATTACAAACTCACTTATCAAATTAATTGAGTTAGGTTATTTTTTTTTAATCTTTGTGGTCGCTTTAGATTTTATAACCATGGATACGAATGAATTTTGGGGGGAGGAGAATTTGTTTATTAGACTTTTGTTTAATTTTAAAGTTAATTTTTAATTTTTAAATCCAGATAGTTAAATGCATAAATAAGTAGTACATAGATAAATATTGGATATGAGTATTTTATTATTATTAACATAAAATCTAGAGATTATCCTGTGAAAACAATTTAATTTAATTTAATTTATTACCCAGCAAAAATATTCATTGTGATTAATAAAAATAATTGATTATCTCCAGTAATGTATCCTAATCCTTGTATTTAACACAATAATTTAGTTATTTAAATTAAATTTGAGTATAATTTAACGATGAGGAAAAAAAAAAAACTTTATACTTCAAGTAACGTATTTCCGTCCATCATCCGCGGGAGCTGGAGAAGTTGAACTGATGATCTTGGCGACGAATTAAGCATAGCAAGTATTGGCAATATTGTTGCCGATGCGAAGAGTGCCAAAAGCAATATTGAGAAGATCCTGATGGGCTTCAACCCTATTCAAACCAGAAGAAGTTGAGGATAGTTGGATATGGAGGTTCAAAATTTCCAATTGGATGATGAACATGCACTTGATGCAACGAAATCTAATGGAGATCTTGCTGGAATGGAATGGTGTGGCAATTCTGAACAACTTCCACCATTTGGGAAACTAGAGTTCCTTAAGCATCGTCCTTGGAAAGTCTGCATCTTGATTCCCTGAAGAGCTTAGAGCAATGGACACCAGTTACTGAAGACGGTTTTCCTCGCGTTGGCGAAGTCTAATTGCTCTATATAGTCGAAATGCCGCCAATTATGATCTCCATCAGCACATTGAGAATCGTGGAAGGCAGTGCTACATTATTGAGGTCAGCTAAGAATTACACTTCTCTTACCTTCCTTGAAATTAAAATGATTTCGGATTCGACGCTTCCGACTGATGAATGGTTTCAAAACCTTGCACTCCTTGAGCACTCACATGGTTTTGAAAATCGGCAGTCCTAGTCATGTCAGATGTTAGACAACCTACCTTCTCTTTTGAACTTGCACCTTTCAGTATTCTAATATCTGCATCTCTACCTGAGGAGTGCAATACCTGACAGCACTTGAGAAATTGTATCTGAAAGCATGTCCAGCCGAAGAGCATCCAATATCTCACTTCTCTCCAATATCTTATTATTCTGGATTGCAGGGCCTTGCGTTCTCTACCAAATGAGATTGGACATCTCACCTCCCTTTCATCGTTGTTGATTTGGGACTGTCCTAAATCGATGTCTCTGCTAGAACAAGTACAGAATCCCAGTATGCTTAGAGCTGAGAATAAGGGGATGTCCATATCTGAAGAGGAGGAATAAGGAAGAGAGAGGAGAGGACTGGCCAAAGACATCTCACATCCTTCCACTGATATCAACCAGACAGTAATCCAATGATCTCTGCAGACATGAAGATTAGAGTGGTTGGCTTCATGGATTTCGGAAAATGACGAGGTTCGCTCCACAGTAGTTACATTGAAAGTTCATGATGTGAGCCTTTATGCGATTCTACATGGGAGAAATGCTGCAATGTGGTTGCCTTGTTCTACTTTTCATGATCTATACAGATGAGATGATACACTAGTTATAATTTGCAGAATCAACGATGATAACTTGTGGTCCAGATTTTTATAATCTACAGGGATTATCCATTCGATGTTTGCAATCTACCTCTGATTCTCTTTACTGCTGCATTGGGTCAGAATTGGTGGATGTATCTTCCAAAAATATATTTCCAAGTTTTCCAAAAATAATAATCTATATGGATTGGTTATTCCAGCACCCATAAGTCGGCAACCAGAGGGAGTTTTCCAGGAGGAATTGGACTGGAAGAAAGAGGAACAATACTCCAAGGAAGAAGAGAAGATAGGTCCAGAAACAAGAGGCATTCTATGCGGCAGAAACACCCTTAAATCCAGCCACTCAGCCAGCCAGGCTTAAGTTCCTGAGTTGAGTTCCGAGCTCTGATTTGTGTCAGCTATCTTGAAGAGTAAAATTCCATCCCGGCATTCAGAGGTATTTAAGATTGTGGATGGACTGAATTTTTAAAAAATATTAGTGTTTTTAGTTTTAAATTATTTTTTATTTTTTTGGATATACATTAATATAAATATAAAATTTTTAAAATATAAAATTATTATTTTAATAAATATTATACTAAATAATTTATCAAGCTCTCAAACAAGCATTTAAACGTGAATGAAGAAGGCTCGTGTAAAAAGTTTTACTTATTACACTTTGAACGTATCTCTTTCACTTCATTTTTATTTTACCGTTTCATATTTCTCACAGCCTAATCGTTTTGATCTAGCTCTTTCACTGGCGACAAGGCTTCATCCATAATCCATAATTAAAATTCGAATGTGTATACTAGTAGTGTTCTCTCTCTCTCTCTCTCTCTTTTAAGAATTAATATACTTTTCTTATCAAATATTAAAATTAAAAACAAAAACAAAGAAAGACCTTAGCTACCTTTCCTTCCTTCCTTCTCTTCTTTCTTTTTCTGTGAATTCCCAGTTGCTATCTTAGGAACTCGAAAAGAAAAGAATATTGAGGACTGCTTTGATTAATCTCTTTTATAACCAAGAATCTCTGCGTACCTCTTAAAATTCCTTTCTTTTCCTTTCCTTTTTCTTTACTAAGAATGTTCCTTTTCCTCTTCTATCACCTATCCTCCATCGACCTGTTTCCTAAAAAAAAAAAAAGTTAAGTCTCAAAGCCAATCATTTGATTACAACCGAAGCAAACCCATTTTCATGCATCAATCAAACACCTGCCATTGCTCTATAAATTGGTTGTCTTAAAGAGGAGTTGATCAAAAAGCATTTCGTGATCATTTCCTTTCCTTCAAAACTTCGTGTTGCTACAAAAAATAAGTGCTGTTACAGAATGGCAACCTTGAAGAGGTCAGACTCCATAGCTGACAACATGCCAGAAGCCTTGAAACAAAGCAGGTATCACATGAAGAAATGTTTTGCCAAGTACGTAGAGAAGGGAAGGAGAACAATGAAGCTTCAACAATTACTTGATGAGATGGAGAATGTTATTGATGATCAGGTTGAAAGAACTAGGGTCTTCGAAGGTTTACTAGGGGACATTTGGTTTTCCATTCAGGTTTGTATTCTCTGGTCCTTTCTTCTTGGTAAGAGACAACTTCATCCTTTAACTCTCATGGGTTTTATTTTTTACCCTTGAAATTAAGAAATTAGTATAATGTTATTCTTATGTAGAGTTTGTTTATTGTTTAGAAACAAACAAACAAAAAAATCGAGACAACGAAGACATGTTTCTATGTTCTTCTAGTTTTGAAACGACAAAAATTTACTCTAAAACTATTTCAAAGATAAATTTATTTTATGTTTCTGTATCTATCTTCCTATATTGTCTCAACTTATGGGCAGCTTGTAGCTCATTGGTACTCTTGTAAAATAAAAGTGAGGGCTCGAGTTTGAGTCTCATCTCTATACAGCAGCGTCATAAATTTTATTTTCTAAGAGAAATCACATGTAATTTGCAGGAAGCAGTTGTTAATCCACCATATGTAGCTTTTTCCATAAGACCAAGCCCCGGATTTTGGGAACATGTGAAGGTGAACTCTGCTAATCTTTCAGTAGAGGGCATCACTGTTACAGACTACTTGAAATTCAAAGAAATGATATATGATGAGAACTGGTATGCTATGCACTCTTCTGTCCAGTCAGTATCACACCAGGTTTTCCCTGTAGATTTCTACTAAAAAAAATGTTGTCATTGCAGGGCAAAGGATGCTAATGCTTTGGAAGTTGATTTCGGTGCATTTGATTTCTCTTTGCCTCACTTGACCTTAAGTTCTTCCATTGGGAATGGGCTTGGTTTTGTTTCAAAGTTTGTAACTTCAAAGCTAAGCGGCCGCCTGGAGAATGCTCAGCCTCTGGTGGATTACTTGCTATCTCTGAATCGTCAAGGAGAAGTACGAGAGAAACAATTTCATTTTCTATTCAGGATTGCAATGCATGAGTATTTGATTTTCTAATGCCTCTGAATTTGCAGAAACTTATGATAAATGAGACCCTTGGCACCGTCGGAAAGCTGCAGATGGCATTGATAGTTGCTGAAGTCTACCTCTCAGGACTTGCCAAGGACACCCCATATCACAGTTTTGAGATAAGGTGAATATTTTTGCCATCAGACACTGAAATTTCACAATGTAGACCCTGGAAATTGATGTTCTTCGTTTCACAGCTTCAAAGAATGGGGCTTCGAGAAGGGGTGGGGTGATACTGCAGAAAGAGTGAAGGAGACAATGAGATGTCTCTCAGAAGTACTCCAAGCACCGGATCCAATGAACATGGAGAAATTTCTTAGCAGGCTACCAACAGTATTTAATGTAGTCATTTTCTCTCCTCATGGCTACTTCGGTCAAGCAGATGTCCTCGGTTTGCCAGATACAGGCGGACAGGTATGAATTTCAATTCCCTACTGTAGTAAAACAAGTTTACTGGTACTTGATATTCTTGATCACAAACCTGTGCAACTACTCTAAACAGGTGGTCTACATTCTAGATCAAGTGAAAGCCTTGGAAGAGGAATTGCTTCTTAGGATTAAGCAACAAGGCCTAAATGTGAAACCTCAAATTGTTGTGGTAAGTTCACCAGTCCTCAAGGAGTGACTAATCCAACCAGGGTTGCAGGAGTCTGTCTAATCATGTTCTTGCCTAAACAGGTCACGCGACTCATTCCTGATGCTCGGGGAACAACGTGCAACCTGGAATTCGAAGCGATTAATGGCACCAAGTATTCAAACATCCTCAGGGTGCCATTTAGGGTAGAAAATAGGGTCCTCCGCCAGTGGGTTTCACGTTTCGATGTCTATCCCTATATCGAGAAGTTTACCCAGGCATATTTTGAACCGTCACATGATTCATTTTAAATCTTTCTTCATTCGTGTTCTGGGGGTTTCCTGTTATCACTGAATGTACTTATCTGTTTTTATATCAGGAAGTTACGACCAAGATCTTAGACCTCATGGAAGGAAAGCCAGATCTCATCATTGGAAACTACACTGATGGGAATTTAGCAGCAACTCTCATGGCTAGTAAACTTGGGATAACTCAGGCAACTATTGCACATGCTTTGGAGAAGACGAAGTACGAAAATTCTGATCTCAAGTGGAAGGAATTCGACTCTAAGTATCACTTCCCATGCCAGTTTATGGCTGATATAGTTGCAATGAATGCGACAGATTTCGTCATAGCAAGTACATATCAAGAGATTGCAGGAAGGTTAGATATTGTCTACACTTCTCTGAATGATTCTGTTTTAAACCATAGTTTGTCAAGTGATTCCAAATTTCTTCCGCTGAATATCAGAGCAAAACTATCCTATAAAAATGTATTGAAACCCTATGTTATATTATTGCAGCAAAGATAGACCTGGACAGTATGAGAGCCATGCTGCATTCACATTGCCAGGGCTCTGTAGAGTTGTTTCCGGTGTCAATGTCTTTGATCCAAAGTTTAACATTGCTGCACCCGGAGCTGACCAATCTGTCTATTTCCCACACACACAGAAACAGAGTCGATTCACGCAGTTTAATCCTGACATTGAAGAATTGTTGTTTAGCAAAGTGGTCAATGACGAACACATGTAAGTACTCAGAAATCATTTACTTTAGATTGTCATTGAGAGCAATTAGAACAACCCAGCATCTTATATGAACTTATTTAAACAACAGCGGATATCTAGAGGACAAGAAGAAGCCTATTATCTTCTCAATGGCAAGGCTCGATACAGTGAAGAACCTTACTGGACTAACCGAGTGGTATGGGAAGAACAAGAGACTCAGAGGTTTAGTTAATCTTGTTATAGTTGGTGGATTCTTTGATCCAAACAAATCTAAAGACAGAGAAGAAATGGCTGAAATAAAGAAGATGCATGAATTGATGGAGAAGTACCAACTCAAGGGTCAGATCAGATGGATAGCAGCTCAGACCGATAGGAAGCGCAATGGAGAACTGTACCGTTGTATCGCTGATACAAAGGGAGCTTTCGTGCAGCCTGCTCTCTATGAAGCATTTGGACTCACAGTCATCGAGGCTATGAACTGCGGATTGCCCACCTTCGCAACCAATCAAGGAGGCCCGTCTGAAATCATCGTCGATGGGATCTCAGGATTTCATATTGATCCAAAAAATGGAGATGAGTCGAGCAACATTATCGCTGATTTCTTTGAGAAGTGCAAGGTGGATCCCGGACACTGGAATAAGTATTCAGTGGAGGGGTTGAAACGGATAAATGAATGGTAACTACCCTTGTCGCAGACAACATCCTTGTGTTCTTGCGCGCTTATGTTTACTAACCGAAACCTTATTCACTTTGTTTTGTAGCTATACATGGAAGATCTATGCAAACAAATTGTTGAACATGGGTAACATGTATAGTTTCTGGAGGCAGCTCAACAAGGAGCAGAAACTAGCCAAGCAGAGATACATCCAGTTGTTCTTTAATCTTAAATTCAAGGAATTGGTATGCGCTCTCTACTTACATGCCACCATGGCGTGCACTCTCTACTCTCTGCTTACAGCTTTACAATCAATAATAATAACTATTGAAAATCTTCATTGGTTCCTCACGTGAAACTTGCAGGTAAAGAGAGTGCCTATCCCAACTGAAGAAGCTCAAACACCAGTCTCAGAGCCAGCAGCCAGAACGCAGCCCAGTGCAAGGTAGGGAAGTTGATTCTCTACAAGTACAATTATTTTCTGAATAGTTTTTTTATTATACAAAATAAGTTTTTCACTTTTCTAACATTTTATGCAAGCTAACTTGCATATTTTGACAATGCAGCGTGAAACGAACTCAGTCGCGATGGCAGAAGTATGAACTACAAACCCGAATAGCTAATTTCTATGGATACTGCAATAAAGGAACTCATATTATCTTTGTCCTGCTTTCAGGTTTTTCGGAGCTTAAGCTGCAATAAGGAAGCTTGGATCAGCATAGCAGGCATCCTGTGCCACCTGATATTGTTGTTAAGTGTTATGTTTTTCCGTATTGTTTGATCCTCTACTTTCACAATTCAATTTCAGTCTATCACTGAAAAGAAAATAAATAAATGGGAATGTGTACAACTAATAAATTCAGAGTGAGATGGTTTTCAATTGATTAATAATAGTGCTTTAACAGTAACAAGAAGTTTACCTACTCGTCGAAGCAACAAGAAATTCAATGGCCCTTCATAAAGGATAATCATTGTCCACCATGTGCAAGCCCCCTGTCTAATATTTCCATTTCATCCTTGAGCATGCTTGTGCAACAAGCTTACAGGCTGTGTTGCCCCCCTTTCCCTCTTCATTTAGGAGAGGTGTAGAGAACCAAGTTTAACAATAACATATTACAGAAATTTTCCACCATCTTGAAAAAACAAGATAGCTTACTTCCAGGCTAGCTAAATCTATCAACACTTACTGTTTCGGGACCATTCTCATGGGACAACAATGGAGAATCCATTAATTTTGACAGACTGTTTAGCCATGATGAGCTAAAAGCACCATCAGTTGTCATTGTGGAGCTTTCAGAGCCAAATTCACTAATCAAATGAGAACATAATCTTAATTCCTGCAACAAGGAAACAGGAAACAGAAAAGGTTTTGCATTAAAAAAAAGAAGACTAATTCTGAATGTTATCAGATTCAGGACAACTGTAATTACAATCACCAAATACGTTGCAAGCATTGATTGGAACTGCTCTCAGCTTCATGGAAGCTTTGGGACCAAATGATAGCAGAGGTCTTTCCACGTGCTGCAAATAATAAATATAACTAAACTGTGTCGTCAGAGTTGATTTTTAAAAGCATTTTTTGTTTAAAAATATAATTTTTTTAGATTTTTTATTTTATAAATTAACGTATTAAAACCATTTAATATTTTTCCAAGATAAAAATATTTTCAAAACATAATCAAATTTTATTTCAAACGCAAAAAAGAGGCTAGAACAGTAAAAAAGTAAAAGACTTTTTACTGGAGTCAACACTTAGCTGAAATATTGAATAGGTTCAGATAAAAAAACCAGAACATATTCAACATTAACGCATGTGAATTCAAAATTAGATTCAAACCAGTATTTGGTAGAGCAGTGCATCAATATTTTCAGCAGAATTCCATGAACTGTAATCCATCAGATGGGCTTGGGCTTGGGCTCATGATTGGATCTAAGCCTGAATATTTTGTCAATTAGCCCACATCAACAAAAATCCAAAAGTCATCCAACCGTGGTTCTACTCATGTCACCTAACTCTTTTCTTTTGGTGAAAAAAGAGGATTATTCCTTTTCCTTTCTTTTCTTCTTGTTGAGAATGGATTTTTTTTCTATTTTGTTTTTGTTTTTTCGCCGATAAAAAGCAAAGAGACAACTAAAATAACCTTAAAAAATAGCTAAAATTTAAAATAATTAATCATAAAATATTAGGGGAGAAATAGAAATAGAAAGAGAAAGAAAAAAGAAAAAATCGAGATGTCCTTTTGCTTTCACTTTGTCAAAAATATCAATCAATATAGTAACTGATATTTTATTTTTACGTTGAGGCTTTGTTTGGTGAGATTAAAAAAACACAAAGCCATGATAGGAGAAGCCACAAGCTCTGGCGGTGGAGGCAAGGATGATTCTCCTGCTGCTGTTTCTGCCAAAAAGAACAAGAAACCCAATTGTATGAAAACCCATCTTTCTTTTCTTTTTTATAATTCGATGTGTTCCAATTTATGATTTGGGTGGTTTCTGTATTGACTTGGTTTGAATTATCACTACCCTTTATGTACATCTTGTTGGCATTTGGGAAAGTCTGAATCTTTTTTATTTTCTTGAAATCGGTTTTTGTTTGTTAATGTAAAGTTGATTGCTTTAGGGAGGTTTGTCATTGTGTTTTTGGTGGCAAATCTGGGATATGGTTTTATTTTTTGGTAAATAACAAATGGTTTTTGTTAAAATTTTCGTCCTTTATATATATAATTACCTGCATTGCCTTTTTAATCTGGTAAATTTGATGCTTTCACCTGTTGAAATGCTGGTGTTTTAATTTTAATCTGGGGTGCTGGATTTTGAAAATCAAATTATGGGCTGAATTGTGTTGTTTTATTCAATGAGTTTTACGAGTGGAGAATTTCCTGAGCATATGTTTGTTTGGCTTTGGTGGATGCAGATTCTAGATTCACACAGCAAGAGCTCCCTGCTTGTAAACCTATTTTAACGCCGGGATGGGTATGGTTTAGAATATTTCACGACTGATTTCTGTTTGACTTCTGCTTCAGTGTAGTACTGTTCTTTGTTTTTTTAATTACTTGGACTGTTATTTTTAATGTTTTCAGGTCATTACATCATTCATTGTTGTTGGAGTTGTGTTTATCCCTATAGGCCTTGCTTCCTTGTATGCATCAGAACATGTAAGTTTATTTTAATCTTGTTTGACTATATTGCTAACTGCGTTGTTTTGTAGATGGCTCTAACTTAAAGCTCTTTTGTTTTTCCCCATCTGGCATCATGTAGGTGGTGGAAATTGTGGAGCGATATGACAAAGATTGTATCCCCCCTGATTATAGAAATAACAGTCTACATTATATCCAAACCAGCAAAACCAACAAGACTTGTACAATGACCATTAATGTTAGTCCAATTTCCTTACTTCATGTGCTTAAAGAAATTTGCCTTCCTTCTTTTATTTGTGTCTGTCTTCTTTTAATCTAAGCTGCATTGTTTTTCAAAGATGCATTGACTGAAGATTATTTCAGGTTCCAAAGCACATGAAAAGTCCTGTTTTCATCTATTACGAGCTTGATAACTTTTACCAGAACCACCGTCGGTGAGTAGAAGAAATATTACAGCTGTGTGTTTTTTCTGTATCCTTATAAGGTGTGAGGTATATGTTCGGCTATAAATTTTCTTATTCATATAAGGGATTATATTTTTAAATGTTATTTTCCTCTTTTTTCTTAGCAAATTGTCACCCTCAGAAAATATGATGTTACAACTGCTAATTGTATATATGTTGAATCAATTTTTTGTCTGATTTGGACTTTTAAGACCTTCAAATGCGGTACATGCATTTAACACCTTTAGAAAATCGACTTCATTGTGATCATAAATATGTATCTATAAAGACTATTGTCATTTGTGATATCACCAAGGCTTTTCATTGAAGAGCAGCTACCTGTTGTGGTCTTTAATTTTCTCCATTTGGCATGTTCTATTAACATTTGGTGCTGCTATCTAGGTTTGAGTAATGAAAAGAACAAGAAACACAAAACCATTTGTGGATTGTCAAGTCGGGTGATGAAACTGGGAATTTGTAATAGCAAAAGTGTTCCATTGATTGCTCAACTTAGAAAAGATAATAGAAGTACAAAAGCATAACTAAGGTTGTTAACCAAACACTTTTTCCTTGTTTCATCTGTGTTTAGGCTGGCACACGGAATGCACAGAGAATTCCCCTGCAAATCACACTTGTGCTGTTTATGGATTTTGAAATTTGAATTTAGCTCTGTAGTTGATATGGTCTGCCAGTAATACAGACCACTCTTTGATTATATTTTTTTTCTGCTTGATCCTTCATTCGCTATTCTCTATAAAAGGTAGATCTTAGTCCTCAATTATAAAAGGTAGATCTTAGTCCTCGATTATAAAAGGTAGATCTTAGTCCTCAATTTGGTGCTAGAAATTTGCTATATGGCAAATCACCACAGAAAAATTTCATTTTGACAAATCCCAGAACCCAGAATTTGTATTCGTTAGAATGGCAAGGAAAGTAGAAAGATCGTCAAGGTAAAAGTTGGAGTTGCAATTAAACCATGTTTATATGGGCTGCATTGCAAGTGATGTTGTACTTGTGCATAAGTAGACCATTTTACGATAAAAAGTAGTTGTACCATTGTATTGGTTGCTTCTTTTCATTTGAGAGTCTGGATTGTTCTGTTGATCTATGCCCGTAGTCGCATTTCCATTTTTGGTAAGATGCAATTTGTAGGAGTTTGAATTAAAGTTTCACTTGGAAATTTTAAAACATGTTGGGTTTTCTGACTTTGTTATGATATGAATTTTTTTCCTGAAGAAAATTTTCCAGTTACTGATATTTTTGCATTGATTGTGGAAACCTCCTCATAGTTGAATTTGCTTTTCACATGTAATTAATGTACTGCTTAGGAATCTTCTTGTGCTAGGGTTCTTTTGACATGCTTCTGCAATTTGAAATGTGAAAATTTTGCTGACAGATATGTAAAAAGTCGAAGTGATAAACAGTTACGAAGCAAGGCCAGTGAAGGTGTCACAGAAACCTGCAAACCGGAAGCTGTCACATCAAATGGGCAACCAATTGTTCCTTGTGGCCTTGTTGCATGGAGTTTGTTCAATGATACATACAGGTTTTCGGTAAAAAAAGAGGTTTTAGATGTCAGCAAAAAGAATATCGCCTGGAAAAGTGACCAGGAGCATAAATTTGGTTCTGATGTCTATCCTAAAAATTTCCAGAGTGGAAGCTTAATTGGAGGTGGAAAACTCAATTCAAGTATACCTGTAAGTATCTCCCTCATCTTCCCTGCATGTTCGAGTCTTTTCATATAGCTTGTCAATTAAATTTACTTGGTTTTCTCTTTCTTTTTTTCATTCCATAAGTAATTCTTTTCCTTCTCCCCTTTCTAAATCTATCTAGTTGCTGGTTTTTCTTGAAACAGTTGAGTGAACAAGTAGATCTTATTGTATGGATGCGTACTGCAGCACTGCCAAACTTCAGAAAACTTTATGGAAAGATAGAGAAGGACCTTCAAGCTAACACTACAATTACGGTTACCATTGAGAATAATTATAATACTTACAGTTTTGGAGGCAAAAAGAAGCTGGTTCTTTCAACCACGAGTTGGATAGGTGGAAAAAATAGTTTCCTGGGCAGAGCTTATATCGCTATTGGAGGCTTGTGCTTGTCCTTGGCAGTATGCTTTGTATTTGTATATGTGTTCAAGCCAAGGTGAGAATGGTTCAAAAATCCTATTAATTGCTCGATTTTTTTCTGTGCCAACAACAGTAAATATTTCTAGCTTTGATGGAAATATTCATCGGGATTGTTTGAGATGGTTTATGTGCTTTATGCAGGCCCCTTGGTGATCCATCCTACTTATCTTGGAACAGGAATCCATCAGGACAAATGAATTAAAACCTGAAACCATGCTCTGTCCATTCACAACTTCATTGGAACACTTCCTTGCCATTCTCCTGCACCGGTTTCATTTTCCTCTCTTCAAATTAACAGTTCCATGCAGGAATCTAGAGCCTCGTTTTCTGATAAATGCAACTACACAACGCTGTTAACTTATTATATGTTAGGCTGATTTTCGTTGTTGCATTTTGTCCTTTTGCTTGGTTTTTGACATTGAGATGAGACACTGGTTTGTTAAATCCATTTTATGTAATTGATTTAAGCTCCTTCCCACACCTTTCGTCTGCTTTCATAATAATCATCTAGTTAAAGAAAATTATTTGCTGAGCTATAAAAAGATTATCAGTAGCATTTAATGCTTGATACAAATATTATAAAAGAGTGAATCAATGTCTTGTGTGCTTTTGTGGGCATTATGCATCAGCAAGAAAGTATTGTGGGCTCCAAGGGGGTGGAGATATCTCTTTCACACATGCTTGCATCAATGCTTACAATCCCTTCTCCCTGCATATTGAGAGTAAAATTCTTGTTACAGAATTATAAAACTCTTGTGCAGCTTTTGTATGTTTCATAGTGAAAGAAGTACATTACCTTTGCAATGTTCCTAAAGTATGTTGTTGAATAATTTCCATCAGGGAACAAAACCTCAATGAGATCTGCCAAAACCAATTGAGGTTGGGATACTGCTCCATCATTCCAGTCTTCATATTGATAGGGCAACAGATGGCTCAGATAGGGCAGTCAAAACACATATACAGTACAGGAAGAAGTAAAAACGTAGCACTAAATCTTACCAAGAGTGGTCAAGTTTTGGACTCTTTTATCATATCTCCACAAGCTTTGATTTGCTATAAAGGCAAAACAAGAATTGTCATCAACACCTATGTTTTGAAGGAAACTTGACTGATTGTAGCCAACAGGGTCAGGAGTATACGTTTCATCAATCACTACATCCACAGTCTACAAGAAAATGAATTTTAGAGACAAATTAGAAAGACTTGATAATTACTAGAAACCAGCAGAAAATATGATTTTGAGCGAGAGGGACTTACACATAGAATTGCATGCAATTCTTCAGAGTCATCAGGATTTGAGGTGTTGTAAGTGATCTTATTGATAGAGTTGTCAATATTTTCTCCTCCTGCATCCTCCACATACTGTTTTCAAGTTTAATACATCTCATCCACATTAAAGAGCATGAAATGGTTAATTATTTGTGTTTTCTGTTACCTTCAACTTGCATGTTTCCTTTGTAAAGGACCATATGCCCTGAAAAGCAAGAGAAAACAATTTCATTAGGGTCAAGTTAATCATAAAGAAACCATGAAATAGTATTTGGTTCTTGTCTTGAAAAAATAGAGATAAAGGGCGTGTCTTCTTGTACGTTCTTGTGTTTTGAAATGACAAAAAATAACTCTAAAATTGATCAAGAAAGATTCAAGTTTTCATCTCTCAAATCAAATACGTTTTTGTTCCTTTTTATCCTGTTTTTTATATTATAAAACAATTACCAAACACAACCTCCACAATTGACTTAAAAATACAAAAAGAAATGCATGTTCAGGTAGTGTGCTATACTAACACTATCATACTGCATCCAAGCTACAATGGGTTTAAAGGAACCATTTTTGCTTGCTGCAACCTTAGTCAGGCACAAGTAATTCTCTTTTATCTGCAGAAGGAAATAAAATTTTACTCATCAAATCAAATATAAAAGAAGCAATAATACTTTTCTCCCATCAATAAAATAACGGTGGTCTGCCATACTCACCGCATCATATACTTTGTTGGCTCTTGTCTCAAGGTTTACAAAAACTCCCAAGTACTTTATCCACTCTGCTCTCTGCCATGTATAGTACAAGTATTAAATCAGCAGTTTCGATACAAGCTTTGCTTTGATAAGTATTTAATACCGAAAAAATTTCCGCAGTGATTGAATTTGAGAATTATAATGTGTGAGTCTTCGGTTCAAAATTTGGTATGGCTTGAATGAAATTTACATGTATAAATAAAACTTTTCTCAGAAGAGGCATTATGCATTTATTACCTGGAGAGGGTAATCCTCTACTAAAGGAACAAAGTTGGCAAAATTGCATGCTTGTGGTTGGTCTGTTACACTGATAAAATGAGCACCAAATTCTGAGAATTGCTGAGGCTCACTCCTGTTCATCATCTCTATTTCTCCTGTTTCATACAACTTTAATGCACATTCAGAAGCCATGGAATCTGATGTAATGCCCTTCATACTCCCGAGTAAGCCTAGCAGCTGTTGACAGATAAAAAAAAATATAGCAAAATAAAAAACAAAAAAATTAATGCCAATTTGCCACCAGATTTGTGGTCGGACACTCAGTAAAGCAGTGTTTAAAAAACAACAAAAATAATGAAGACAAAGAGATTTATAACAGAAATTTACTTCAAAATATTTTATAAATACATTTATTTTATATCTTTATCTCTATCACTTCAATCAAACACGTTTATGTCTCCTCTATCAGGACACCCACGAAACACAACTTGATATATATATTCATCTCTTGTTATGGAACTCCTAATCAAGATCATAAGATAATTACAACTTACAGAAGCCAATGATCCTCACCTCGAAGAAGGACACTGTAAACCAGGAAAAAATAAGTGGCATAAGAAAAATGAGCTGAATATATAGCATAAAAAATGAAAAAAATATACCAAGTATATTTCTTCACTTTTCTTGCGTTCTAGCTTTTGCTTTTAAATATGTAACAGAATGTACCTGGAAAGGAGTAGGTATCAGCTGAATAATTTGACAAAGGGATGACAAATGATTCGATCCTTGAGGTGCAATATTTTGTTCTTGTTGCCATCCGTGAATTATTCTGTTAATTGCAATTGAAAGTAAGGGATTAGGGATTTGCATGAAACCATAGCATCATCTACTATATTTTTTTTTTATTATAGGCTAAAATCTTTTTGTTTTTTTTTTTTATCAATAATAGACTAAAAGTTTAATAAAATCAAATGACATGTCATTGTCTACACGTTAAATTTAGAGAGTTTTTGACAATATGGCTAAAACATTATTTGTTTAATTTTTTTAAACATTTTTTTAGTATCTTTAGATTGTTTTAGTGTATGAATATAAAAAATAAATTTAATAAATTATTATTTTAATATATTTTCAAATAAAAAACATTTTAAATCTTAATCTTTATTACATTTTTAAATAGAATTTTATTATCAATATAATTGAATTTGATTGATATTCTATATATATATATATATATATAAAATAAGTTATTTTAAAATTAATATAATAATAAATTTAAGTAGCATGTTCTGCGTTGATCAAAAATTCTGATATTATTGGTTTTACTTTGTTTATTTATATTAAAAATTTATTTACATTTATTTATTTCTTTATTAAATAGTATATTTACTTAAAACTTGTGATCCGATTGAAATATCATTCTCAATTTACGTTACTATATATATATATATATAAATATATATTTTATGTGTGTGTTTAGTAGGATGAACAAACACCGAACATAAAAATAAATAGTCTTCAGGACATCTATAAAATGAATATTTTTGTCTTAAAGGTATCGGGCATGTCCACCTTATTTTATTTATCTTTATTTTTTTCAATATTAAAACAATAATCAAATGCTATCTATATATTACTAAAAATGATTAAATGTGCCTTTTTCACTCGGAAAAAAAAGAAGGGTGGAGCAGCCATGTGACTCCAAAAATAAGAACATAAATTAATATAGTTTTACTGTAATTAAATTTTTAGAGCAAATATTTTTTTATTATTTTTTTTTGCATGTTTTATTTCGGTTAGGCCTAGGTGGTCTTGTCTTTTTGGAGGGTTAGTTGCGGCAGCCAAAAGGCTTAATTTGAACCCAACTAGCTAATCTATGGTTGTATCTTATTAATTAGGTCCACACTAAAGTCCCTGTTTGGTATTTATACTAGCTAAATTAATTAATGAAATTAACTATACTAACTAATATTTTATTTTCCAATAACCAATCTGAAAGTACTATTTGATTAGGGTTTACTTAACCTACATATGAATCACTCACCAGAAATGGGATAACTAGCTCATAATACTTGCTCTAAGAATTATATAGGATCGCTATTACCCCATTAATTAAACATCCTTTTGAATGTTTAAAAACAGATTACCTGTGCTCTTATTATTCATGGAGTTTTAGTATCATAACGACAATTATTAAATTTAATATGATTATCCATTCGAGATAAGATTTAATTTACATGTTAAACAGATTAATCTATTTTTTTAAATCATATTATTTTATGAAAAGAAGTTTCTTAAAAAAAAAGTCAATAAATATTTGATTGAATTGCAGTTCAATTTAGATTTTTGACAATATACTAGTCAACTCTCATTTTTTTTTTTGAAACTTGGATTGACCCGGACAAGTTTAATAACCATGATCATACCTTACATAATTTGAAAAACTCAAAAAACATTTTACCAATATTTTAATCCTAAGAAGAACCAGTGGCTAGAGCTGCTTCATCAATATATCTTACCAACAAAAGCAGTTTGGAATTTTATGTAGTTACTAATGGAGGAACAGAAAAAATATGATTAGACATTAACTATATATTTACCTGAATGAGAAGGTAGCTCTTGCCATCAACAACATTCTTGATGACTTTGAAGGTCTGTCCATAATATATATGGAAGTTCACAGCATCCTCTGTCTTCGATATGTTCCTTACAATGACTCTGGAGCTTGCAGCATTTGCACCTTGAAGCAATCCACAAAGGAACAACACAGAGATAATTTGGACCCTGAGAGAAGAAGAAGAAGACGAAGAAGAAGAAGACATGATGTGATTGATCAGTGAAGAAGAAACAAAACCCAGTTCCTATCTACAACAGTTGAGCTCTAGCTCGTAGTATATTAGCATTTAGAAAAAAAATGTATTGTGGGCTATGTACCAAACCTAGGTGTCTGTGTCTGTGAGAGAGAGAAGTTTTGCAGCTTTTGGAATGGCACGGGGCTAATGGCTGTGGGGGGGACAGTAGAGGTGAACATAGGAAGTGAATTATTTGATGAGAAACTTGTTGGCATGTGATGTGTGGTTGAGTGGATTTGCTATCAGTGAATTATTCTTTAGTCCTTGGTTTTTGAATGAAGTTATAACTTAGTTCTTCATGTTTGAAAACCTACAAGCCGGTTCCTCTACTCTTGTTGACAGCCATCTTTTTTAAAACATGTGTTGAATTTCTTTTTCTATAAACTTTCATTGTGTTTGTTTTTTCTCAAATAATCTAAATTTATAAATGGTAGATACATTTTTTTTCATGTAATTAAATGATATATCTTTATCTCAGATCTAAGTTTTAAAAACTTAGATGACAAGTTAAATTGGGTTTTTATTTCAAAAAACACTTCAAATTAATGATGCAGTTTGAAGGTTTTCTTATAAGAAAAAATGCTTAAATAATATCATTTTGATATAATAAATTGGTTAGCTTTGATTAAGCTCTAAAAAACCAACATGAGGTTTTACAAGAGGACAATCAAAAGGAGTGAAGGGACCAAATTTTATATTTACAAACATGAAGGACTGAGTTGTAGTCATGTTTAAAGCCTAGGGACTAAAGAATAGATTATTCTTTATTAATTAGATACAAACAGTCGGTCACCCCGTGAACCCATTTTGCCTTCTTTGGCTATTTGTCATCTTGTTTTCAAGCCTTCTGCTTTGTAACTTGTGGGCTCTTTCTATCTTGACGTGATCCGTTCCCTTCCCATGTGCTGTCCACCACCACTTGCAACTCCGATCCCAAAAGAAAAGAAAAACACCATTTACGGTTCATCTACTTAAACACTCGAATTCAAGGCTTGTTGGGGTCTTTCATGGCATGTAAGATTCAATAATTGATGCTGAAATGAGCTAAGGTCACCATAGCTAGCTATGGTGCCATAAATGGGAAGGATCAAATAGATTATAGTCGAAGGCCTCCAGCCCCACATACAGTAATGTGACATTAATACTTGCTTTCTTAATTTTTTCTATTCAAGATTTGGGTATAGATTGGTCGACTAAATCTATTAAATATTAACAGATTTGTCGAGTTGGACCAAGTATAATAATATGAAAAACCGATGGCTATGGATATTAGTGTGGTATCAATACTTTTAACAGTTTTATGGCTCAATCCAACTGTATGTTCACAGGTTACATTTCTTTTCTTTTTGTATGTGTATAATTTTAAAAAAAAGAAAGCAAAATTCAGGGGAGGTGGAGCTACCATGATCTCTCTTAAAAAAGGGTGACTATTGTTAGAATATTATTTGGCTCCATACACAGTTCGCTCCCACTCATTCACAAGCATTAACCTCTCCTTTTTCTCTCTCTCTCTGACTTCTTGTGTCTTGTCAAGATGACTTTGTCATGTGCTGCATAAACGGGACAGGTTGATTTATTGGTTTTGAATGCTCGATGTGATCATCAAGGGCAATATAGAAGTGATTCATTTATGTATCTTGAATTTCCAGTGTACTGATCCAGCGACAAAGTTCTCATTTCTTGAACAAATTAAACAATGAGATGAGTCTCTTTTTTTTTCCTGTCAACTGTAGAAACAGTCTCTGCAGATTTACCATTTTTTAACTTTTAATTTCTTTTGTCCTTAGTGTTTGATAGTCCTAAAGATTCCAGTCGCATAAGAAAGCGAAATGAGTGCATCCAAATTTCATATTACAGGCCAAATTTGACATAAAGAGGAATATTGCAGAAGTATAGTTAAGCTAAGAATTAGCTGTAACATTGTTAGCTGGTGTGCTTACAGTTTCAAGACAGAAAAAATAGAAACAAAAAATTAAGAAAAAGAATAGATTGCCTTTTATATCTCATGTTTTGAAAGTTCGAAAATATAGAGATTCATTCTTCTATATTTGGGTTTTTATTTTATTTTTTGTCTTGGAATATTAACTAAAAATAACTATAGAGATGACATACATAAGATCAAACTTGACAGAAAAGATTAGAAATTTTCCATTAATCTAAATT
Source organism: Populus euphratica (assembly GCF_000495115.2). Taxonomy (NCBI): domain Eukaryota; kingdom Viridiplantae; phylum Streptophyta; class Magnoliopsida; order Malpighiales; family Salicaceae; genus Populus; species Populus euphratica. Next base: position 508,000 of record NW_011499922.1, read on the forward strand.
CAGTTACAATTGTTCAATTACTAGCTATAAGTTTAAGTATAGATTGTAGAATACATTATAGAATACAAAGGTATATGTGTATATATTTATGTATTATATAGAATACATTAGACTCCAACATTAGAGAAGGCAAAGTTTAATGCCTTACCCAAATCAACAACTGTTAGATGGTAAAATAAGATCAGGAATCAAGTCAAGGGGTCATGGAATGGTTTACCAATATGGTACAGAGAGCAAAAGAAATGGTTAGAAATAGCCCTAGCTTCTTCATATACACACCAAATTTACTCCCTCCACCACCTCTTATGGTAACAACCAAATCTTTTTCCTTCTTATTGTCATCCCACTTGATTAGTTTTCCTACAGGCTTCATCATTGGCTTGATATTTTTGCTAGGGCAACAACCTTCCTCTCCTACACGTCCACTTCCCATGAATCCATCCATTAATCTCCCATTTTCCACATTTTCTCCTAGGTAGAAACAATGCATCAAGATAATGACAATCAAACAAACAACATTTCTTGCTAAGTTCCTCCAAGGATATTGAACTGATGATTTGCTTCCAACGAAGTTTTCCTTTGCAGTACTGATGGTTGTTTCTTTGCCATAGCTTTTTGTACTGTCTGCTTTCTCTATGGAGAAGTTACTGGTCACCGCCGCTGGATTCAGGTAGATCTTAACAGTCTGTGAAGGGACTAATTGGTGGAAGAATGTCTCAGTTGCTTGGCGAGTTGAAACGAAAAGTCCATGATTAACTTTGATATCCTCCACAACCTCAAAGCTCGGTGAACTAGTCAAATCATCCACATTACTCTCATCTATAAATGTATCATCATTAGGCTCATCATTGATGAATCCAAGTGAAAAATCTTCACTATCATTGAATCCCATGCGGTCATCAGCATGTCCATTTTCTCCTGCAAGTAAAGAAAGTTATAAAAAAAAAAAGATCAGTAAGATTAGAAGGACAAAAACTAAAAATTAAGTAGAGCTATGATTGGATTAAGGGCATGGGAAAATTACCTTGGACTTCATGCTCTTCCCTACTTCTGAAACTTGAAATATTTTCTATTGGCACAATCTTGGTTTCCTCCATAAAACTCTGTCCAAGATGGAGAGGACTGAGTCATATTTCTTTAGCTAGGAGTGAAAATGCAAAGCTAATTTTATGCAAAGATAAAAAAAAATGCATACCTTCTCCAGGTCACTGTTTGACATTCCAACCCATCTCAAGTTTTCTACCATACTCTCTGTCTTGAATGTCTCATCTAGGTCACTAATCTCTATAGACCTGCTGCTTGTACTGGGGTCAATCCAGTATTTTTCTGCCCATCTAGTGGAGTTCATCATCATGTCACTCAACATATTATGTTGAACATTCTTCCCATCCATGAAAGTGAAATCATGATCGGTAGCGGCGTAGTTTCCACCCCATGTGTTTTGGAAACTAGACTGATTTATCAGTTCTTGGGATGCATGAGCAACTGAACGAATTTCTTGCAAAATATCAGTCTGATGAGTGCTTGTGCTTTCTGGCATGGAAGGTTGTTGCATCACTTTTATGTCAGCGAGTCCAACTTGAGGGAAATCCTCCACTTCCAATGGAGGCAATATGAATCTATGTTGCAACCTTGCACATTCTAGTGCCATATTAACCTGCCAAAACCAATTAAATGCACGTAAACACAGCAAGATAACAGAGAAGAAAAATTGATTTCTTTTAAACTACTCTAAAGGGGAGAAGGATTAAATCTTTGCAGCATATTTTAACATTTTTTCGCCACTGTCCATCTGCCAATTTAACTAGTTTATGTCTATGAAAATCACATTGAATAATTTCTTACCTTTGGTGGTGGGTAAGGAATTGTTGAATGACTTGGAAATTGTGAAGGTGACATGCCAAATCCATCCATGGATGGTGCCCATTTTCCATTCCTTGATTCACTGATGTCAAGAGGGGATCCAATATTGGCACGATAGCTGGTTGAGCAAGTATCTACATTTTTATGCATAGGATAATTAGAGCTCTCAAATTCCTCGGATCTTCCATGATCAGAATATAGCTCAATGCTAGAAGAATGTTCACAAGGCATTCTGTATGTCGTAGACACATAATGCTCTCCAATCTTTGGGATGGTTGTAGTCTTTTTCGACACACGACAAAGTGCATATGCATCCTGCATAAGTTATAATAGGAGAAGTTCACCAATCAAATCATATTCCGATTTTCATTCCATTTAAATATAAATAAATAAAATGAAGAGAAGGGTGATGAGGAAATGAGGGGCACCTGCAAGCCGGAATTAGTTTCGCATTCGCGTTCGTCCAGGCGATATTCATGCATAACCCAACCTGTTCGAGCTCCATGGGGGGCTCTACCTCTGTAGTAAACTAGGGTTTTCTTCATGCCTATAGCACGCATTTGGGAGTTCACTTTTCTATCCTTGCCTGTGGCCTTCCAGTACCCAGCTTTAGTAGCTCGATTAGTCCTTGATCCATTCGGATACTTGCGGTCTCGAGGACTAAAGAAGTACCACTCTAGATCTTTGCTAGGTAGCAATGATTTTCCTACGATTTGTTTCAATACTCAAGTTAAATTCATCACATTTAGATGGAAATTATGTCAAGTGAACAATAATTGCCGAAGGATTAAGCATGTTGATTATAATATTTAAACATGTTCTACTTACACACATGTTTAAACACATTTTCTTTTTATTGATATAAGCATCTAGATGGAAGAATGAAAAGGATAATCGTAGAAAACTAGGAAATATTCCTTTAAAGTAATGCAACCAAAGCTTTACATGTATGGAAACTTAAAAATATCTCTTGCCAATGCATTCTATTCCTTTCTTCAAGAGCTTTTTGACTTGGAAATCTTTTGGTAAAACAACTTCCTGTTCACAATAGGAACCCTAAAGATGGAGGGACCATATGGCTTATAGTCCCAAGTACACTTCCTTTTCCTACAAAAAATATATATTTGTTTCGTGTATATTTTATGTTAATAAAATACTTTTAGCAATAAAGCATGATCAATGGATTTATAAACATACAAAAAGAAGAAGAAGAGTCCCTAAAGAGTGTTTGAACTCATTCCCTGTCTCTTCCTTTGGAAAAGGTATTTGGGCTAGTTTCTTGCACTCACTTTCTTTTCCTTGCATGAAAAAATCAGTATGTTTTGATGGATGAAAGATCCACAACCTTGATTCTCATACTATCCAAATTGCTGGGTTCAAGAAAGCCTGAAAATTAAACTAGGATGTTTTCATAATGGTCTGCCCTAGTAGCAATCAAAGACAATAAAGAGTTACAACAGTACTCATATATATGTGCCAAGGTTACCATACAAAGAAAGAGGGAAAAAAAAACTACGGTTTATATATTTTCTTTTCCCTCAATATTCTTTACCCTTCTGTTCACTCAATCTTTATTTGGTTCATGTAATTAATGGATCATTCTTTGAAACTCTCAAATTCATGAAGAAGCAACCTAGCTAATGAGGGAGCTAGGTTTTTTTTTTTTTGTGAGTGTGTTTTTGAGGACTCAAATTATATAGAAGTGTGATGCAAGAAAAGGAGTGATGAGATGGAGAGGGGAGGATATAATACCTGGTAAATCCCATGGCTCACTCTTGTAGAGATCAACTTCAGGGATGATCTCTAATTCAATCTTGTGTCCATTGATCTTTCTTTTGAGGTAGTAAGCAACAAGTTCTTCATCGGTAGGGTGGAAACGAAAACCAGGAGGCAAAACAGGAGCCATCTCTCTTTGATTTCCTTTAAAACTTCTTCTGACCTTGATTAAGAAATATCTATATGGATGTGAAAAATACTACTAGTCTCCTTCTCAAAAAATGAGACCAGCCCTTGTTGGAAATATAATCAACAACTGTACAACAAGTCTCTGCACGCAAGCAATCAAATGTAAGACACAAAGTTAGTCTTGAATTAATCTGCTCTTAAGTAAGCAATTGAACAGTGGAAGAAAAATCGAGGATCGTTAATTTAGATGTCATGATCGTGCACCCTAAAGTATTGTGCACGATCAAGACACACATGGGAGGAAGGGAGACGTGACCTTAACTAGGCAGAAGAAGACCTAAAGGCAAGCCAGAGAAGATGGCTAGCTATCTAGCTAGAGAGCTAAGATCACCACAAGCTGGAGGGAGAGCGAAAATGAGGGAGCTGGATGGGGTTTTGATATAAGAACAAAAAGAGGAGAAGAAAAAGCAAAAGGAGGTGCTGTTTTGTCACACCAAACCCTTTTCAATTGTTTTTTCCCATCAAATGATTCTTGTTATCTTTCAATTCAAGCTAATTTTACTCCCTCAATCTCTCCAATTATCCCATGCTTCGTCCTTGTCCTTTCTTGGAATCTCAACTCCACATGACAGTATACCTATAGTTTGATGCATTGCCACCCTTTTCATGTTGGATTAAGTATCTACTGTTATACCTTAACGAAAAACTGTCCCAATCGAATTTCGGCTACATTTCTTAACCGAAAATGCTGTCTGGTTTCACATGCTTCTTTCCTTGTTGGGTCGTCGTAAAATGCCATGCTGTATTGCCTCTTTAAACTACTTCATGATCCAATGTTCTTCGTAAATTGTTAGAATCAATTCTTGTCGCCGAAAAGTTGTGTTAAAGTTTGTGATGTAATCTCTTGTGAAAAGGGACATGCATGGTGGGGTTTCTTCTCTCTCTGTCTTTCTCCATTCAGATTGTTGTACAAGAAATCCACAACACAAATAAAGGAAGGTGATACTACTCTTTTAATGGAGATTTAAGACACTGATCTTGACGAGGTGGATTCATATGTAAGTAGACATGCAACTTGTTCATCCACTTTCCCTTTTCGGACCAACTCTCTGTAAGGAAGAGTTTTAATTAATTTGTAGCAAACTTACTAGCCTAAACAAATCACTACATTTACTTGTAAATCGATTGGTGTTTATTTTTAAAAGACTAGCAACCAAACCAATGCTCTAGCAAATAAATTAGGCTATTATTAATTTATAGAGTGGTTTTTGATTAATATCTCAAGATATAAAATACAAGATAATAATTAAAAAAAAACACGTGTTCTGTACTTCTTGTTTTAAAGATACAAAAATTATTTCAAAGTTATTCCATAAACATTTATTTTTATATTTTTGTCTCTATCTCTTCAACCAAATATTTTTTTTATTTTAAAATAATATCATACACTATCTAGAAAACCTTTTACCAACAACAAAAAATTATTACAAAAAAGTTGGTAAAAAAGTCACCAAGAAAAAGAAAGATTACCAGCCAAGTAGCATCTAAAACATCTCTTTGTTAAAAGTTTTCAATGAATTATCAACTGAATATTTATCTATTGAAAAAGGTTTCAATAACTTACCAGCCAAAGCTTGCTATTAGTAACTGGTTTCAATAATTTACCAGCAGCAACTAGCTATCTCTTTCTTTTCTATTTCTTCATTATCTTTCTCTTCTCCACTGCGAAATTAACACCCAACACAAAATCCTTGCTTCCCTTACCGCTGCGTGATGCGAGTGAGCTTCAAAATACTCCCAACTTAATTTTTTTTTTGTTATTCGAGATGTATCTCTATGTGAGATGTGTTTTTATTTTATTTTATTGTTTCATGTGTTTTTAAAAAATGGGAGATGGCTTCAATCTGCTGGTCTCCAGCACCTCCAAAATAACACATCTTGACAAGTAATTATTCGTTCGAGAGACCCTCTTGAATATAATATCACTTTCACAATATGCATTATTACTTCTAGGAAGGACATATATAGTTGGTTTGGGTTTGGATTTATAACTATAACCAACTTAATTTCCAATATTTTATAAATTATTTATTTGATTTATTCAAAAAAAATTTAGACCCGAGTGAGTTGGAATAATTTTTTTATATGAATATTATAAATATTCATGAGTTAGACATATAAAACTATTTATTTTTTTATTATTCTATAACAAAAATACCTACAAAGACAAATAACTAGATAGATTACTTTAGTTATATTTGAATTGTTTGTAAAATTAATCCAATGATAAAAAAAGATAAATATATAAAAATATGAAATTAATACCTAAAATCACAACAAAGTTCTTTATTTTTTTATTAATATTTTTAGTTAGTTAATGAGAAAAACATTATTTATATCAAAAACTTTCTAGCATTGCTTAATTACACTTAAATAAGCTATGAGAGTTGGATCAAGTTGAGCTGGTTTTAAATATCTTAACCTACACCAAATCTATAATAGTAATTTATTGAAAATTTTAACTTACCATCATTTATAATATTTATACTAACTAACTTTAACAATATTGAGTCGAGTTGTATAATATAAATAAATACTCTTCGGAACAACCTACATTAAATAATGCATTATGTTTAATTAGAGTACACACGTCAATCAAATTGAAAAATCACAACAATGACTATATATCAATAAATAGCATTTATTTAAGAAAAAATATTAGTTAATCAAGTAGATTGAAATGCTTTAATCATGATAAATGAGAAAGATGAAGAAAAAGAAATAAAAATAAATTTATTTTTAAAATAGTTTTGGAAAGAATTTTTTTCATATTAAAATAAAAATGATATAGAAACATATTTTTTTTATCTCTTAATTATCTTCATCTCTTTAATCTCAAGATAATAAATAGGCAGAACTTCAATATGTAGCTTTTTTTTTTTATCTTGTTTTCAATTATTAACATGGTTAAAGGTGCTACTTACTAAGATCAACTAAATTGATCAACAAAGAGAATTTTAACAAAAGATTTTCCTTGAATCTTTTTCTTTTGTTTGAAAGATTTAATAAATTAAACTAGGGGATCCCATTTAAAATATTACTCAATGAATAAGATTTCTGAAGAATTAGCTTGAGGATCGAAGCTGGAACTTTAGCACCTGCAGGCCATTCCCTAGCCGCCAAGCTTGCAGAAAATTCAGACTGGTCCCACATGATCGATAGGCTGGGGTCCAGAAGGGGTCATGTGGGGCCATCTTTGCCACGTGAAGAAAAGCCTCCACGTGGCAAAATGGGATCACTTGTAGCCTTCTTGATTCTTTTTTGCAAGTGTTGACAAATGATTCTCCTGTCCCATGCATGCTTTTCCTTCACACCAATCATTCTTTTGGTTCTTTTCCTCCTTTCTGGGCTTCAATTATTTATGCTTTACTCTTCTTCCTTATCCTTTTCATTTACTTGTTTCTTCTTCGAAAATAAGTTTTTTATCCCTTTAATTTTGTTTTTTATAAAGAAAAAAGAGAATTAAAATAAAAATTAATAAAAGAAGGATTTAGTTTTCCCCCTTAATTTAGCATTAGAAAAGACAAATTAAGGAAAGACGACACAAGAGTCACTAAATCATCTAATAAATTAAAAAAAAATTAAATCAACACAATCAATCAGCCTATAGAAATATATGTTCAGTCAAGCTCTTAAAAAGGAGTCAATATCGGGTAGCTCTTCCATCAAAGCTGAGTAAAGAAAGAGGGGGGGGAAAGGCAGAGAGAG